>NW_028227268.1:105190750-105198250 GCF_978045245.1 Mus caroli
ATATCATTAAAAGCAGCTAAAGGGGCCAGGTGGCCTTAGAATTCCAAAGATGACATATATGCTCTTAGTACTATTTCAAACAGCTTCATGATATAGGAGAGTGAACTTATCTGCTACAAAAACCAAGTTCAATTAATCATAATTGAGTAACACATTGTGATGACCACAGGATGTTCTAAAGAACAAGTCTTGGAACCTTGTGATGGGATTGCAAGTCTCTTTTCAAGTCAGTCACTGTTTTTTTTTAACCCTTCAAATGCATGAAAGCTAATAGAGTGCTGTGTAGTATCACCATTCAAATCCAGAGGACGAAGCACACAAACACTACAGCCACGGAGAGGAAATACACATTTACAATTACACTAATTCTCAAAAGATAGAAATCTCATATAGCCAGTAAAAGCAACTTAGTCTATCTTATGTTCTCTTAGTGCTAAATGTATACAAAGATATTTGTGCTTTGTTAAATTGTTGACCTCAAAATAGAATGCTTCAATTATGTTTTAAGAAGAGAATAAGGTGAGACACTCTGCTCTACAGCAGATCAATGTGGGCAATAACTATTTTTCTTCCTGGCTGAAAAATTGGACTGCCGATTGTGTTTGCGATCTGATGAAAACAGCTGAAGAAGCTGCGACGCTTAGTCAGATACCTTTAAGGAGGAGACATAGTTTGATTGTGGGTAAGGTCAGGACATTTATTTAGAATGAGTCCATCTTACTTACAATGTTTAAAGAAAAGATTTTGACGTGGGATCTCAAGTTGGATGCCCCCATTTTGTGTGACATCTTATCAAATTTATTCCCTCAGTTTCATGAAAGAGTCTAACTAGGTTTGTCCCTGAATTCTCAAGGAGTTGGTATAAAATTTTCATGGTCTGTCTAAATATTCCCTTAATTAAGCATCCAAGGAATTTTTAATACAAATGTAATAGATTTGTTTTCTCACAAGCTACTATTTAAACAGCCATTTGTGATAAATATTTATAAGTGTTTATAAATAAAATATTAATTGCCTAAAATGACATTTTAATGTGGCACTTGCTACCAATGAAATGCCACAAGTGTGACGCTACTTCATGAAAAGTTCTGGAACATCTGGCCCTACATCAGCACCACCGTGGAGGCTTCTGGGACAAGAATAGCTGTGGCTTCTTCTCAGAGCTTCTTTTGGACAGAGGTATCTCTGTTGTAGATGTTAGGATTTTTAGAAGTGCCACACCTCCAAGAACATACCCATTCACTTCCTTTCCCTAGATTGAACAGAGAACATCCAAGTTCTTCCTAGTACTTTCAGGGTAGAGGACTCCACCTTTCTGTCGTTGTTGCTTTCTCTCTGGCCTCTGGATGTGAGACTTTTCAGAAAGGGAAGCACAGAGACTTGACTGTGATCCAAGCTCTCATTGCTGGTGCAACTTGTTCTATGCCAAGGCCAAATTAGATTACGGAACAGTAGATAAGGAGACAGGAAGAAAGGACTCTAAACAGACTCTCTTAAGCTTTGTTCTGAATAATAAAGAAAGAATGAGTCACCGCCAGTCTGTTAGCTCTTCTGGGATTGAATATCTGTCTATTTACCTGCCCAAAAGCAAACCAAGCCTCCATGGGCCTCAACATCTCCATCTGTGAGCCATGAAAATAAATGTGTGTCATTTACATATTTTAGGGACACTAATGAGAGCAACAGTTTGTTTTTATTTATTCATTAATTGAGGCAATTTATAAACTTACACCATCTGCTACAAAAATTCAATTAAATAAATGTTATATCCCAGTGTTACAAGTAGTATAACAGTTAATAGAAACATGAATCTGGTAGAGGTAACCAGGTGTGTGGGGAGTGAGGAAGGGCGCTTTTCTCGAAAGGGTGCGCCACACTTTCATACTGCACACATATTTAAGCAGATTTGAATGTCATGACTCTTACATGCTGTTTGAGGGGAGATGCATTTAGTGAGCAGTAGCAGATTTTGACTATTGACTTTGTCTTACTTTGTGCAACCAGTGGTGCGTCAGATTTTGTAACGTTTCTCAAGTTCAGTTTCCACATTTATAAAACAGAGCTGATTTGCTGCCGATGCTGAGAAGAAGGTTGGCAGTTTTCCATCTACTTATATCTTTGCTACTTAAAATTTCTGTGCTTATGGAATTTAAGTTAATTTCTCAAAATGCCATAGAAAGGACAGATTGAATGCAGGCAGATGGTAGAAATGACAGCTTGACCTTGAAGACGAGGCTCAGAAGAAGCCAGGCTCAAAGGTGCTGTCATGTCACCAGCACTTGGGACAGAGATCTAAGGACATGCTTTTCTTGAACTTTCAAATAACATTGTTTTGACAACATATTTCCAGTGTGTTTTATAAGCAAATCCTTTTCCAAAATGATTTCAGCTCAGAAATTTGCTCCTTTGACATTTCTAAATGGCTATTTTATCCTTGAACCATTTCTGCATCAGAGTCCTCTGAAAAACAAACAAAAACAAAACAAAACAAATAAAGCCTCAAACCTCTCTTTATTGTCCATGAAAGGTTTCTCTCTTCCACTCTAAGCAAGGATGCACTCGTTGTCAGGGCTGCAGGTCAGTTGGCAGTCTGCGTCATTGAGAAGGATGCTGTGGAAAGGTGGGAACGCTCTGTGTTGATTTAAAGTCCGCGCTGCTGTGGGTGAGAACACTGGCATTTGAGTATGTGAAAATGTTTCTGGCTGATGCTAAACCTTATTATTTACAATTCATTACTTATGAGTCAAGTCCCAGTATTCATTGTGCACTTTGCAATTGCATTGTATAAGTTTCATAAAAGAAGGCAATAAACATACAGCTACCTGTTGCACAGTCCCCAGAAGCCAATCCTCTGTGTAGTGCTCTATGAAATTCTATTTTGATTAGGTTGTTACATCTGGGACAGAACTGCAAATAGTGTTTGGCAATGGAAAAATGTGGGCTTGTATAATTCTAAGATTAAAGTCTGTCCAATAATACAAGCATGCCACCTGGGACGAGTCCTATATTTATAGCAGAAAGGCCACAGAGTAAGTATTCATCACTCAGGTTCAAGAGAGGCATTGCCAATTACTTTGGGGCCTTTTGTGATAACACTAGATGGACTATGAGGGGAAAAAAAACCATATTTGATCTATTTCCTGCTCAAGTGGATAGAGAATGAGTAAATACGATAAAAGTAACCCCATCTGGATGGATGGGGGTGATGGGCCAAGATGAACCCCTGTGGCAGATCCTCTTCAATTCTACCTTCTTTGATCTTATGATGTCATAGCTCAATTAATAAAGATGACTTCTCTGTGTGTGTTATACCCTGTAACTTCTATAACTTTTTCACTTGACAGATGATTTGGCTTAAGCTCCCTTACAAATAAGGGAGGAAGCAAGGAATTAAAAATAACAGTTTCTTCAATTAGCAGGTTTGAGTGAAGGACTACACCCTAATGTCTTACATGTTTGTGTTTCTGCATCAGGCTAACTTCTCTAGTTAATCAGCTTCCCAAGTGGTTGTGTATGAAATTAAAAGAATGAAAAGCTATATGTGAAACCATAATATAATAAAATGATTCACTAGATCTAGTACACGGAACCATGCACGGGCTATTTTTAACAGGCCAGATCATCCCATAGAGTTACAGATATAATAAGTATCCCTGACAAATCCTGTATGTGACCACAGGTGGGAACAGCTGCCAGGTACTTGCCAAAAGTGACACACTCATCTAGCTGCCAGTGGAGTTTGCTAAGTTCACCATGGCACAGCTGGTCTTCAGTTATGAAACCAAAAATTTGTCACCAATGCTTCCTGTCCCCAATTGCCACCTGGTAGATAACCTTCCAGTAGTCTTTATTTAACGTGGAAGCTCCTGCACTCTTCCCAAGAGAAACCATGTGTAGGCAATGTCTGTGGCAGTGAGATAATTTAATTCCCACTGGGACAGGTGAGTACTTGACTGCTTAAGTACACTGTCAGTACTTACTTAGTAAGTGTTCTCTATTAAGTATACTGTCAGTACTTACTTAGTAAGTACTCTCTATTAAGTACTCTATCATGAACTATCAGCATCATCCTGGTTTGCTTGGCTGTAGCCCCCTTTGCAAGGAGGTGCCATGTAATTACCAAGGGCACTTCAAAGGTGATGCCACTCTCCAAAAAGAAAGTGTGAGACCTCCAACGTAATGATTTGACATTGAAGACTATAATTATGACTCTTTGATAAGAGCAGGAGTTTTAAGGGTTGAATAATCAGCTTTTACCTCTGTGTAATGTGGAATGAGTTCAGATTACATGACGGGGCACATTTATTACATAATCATATCTCATCCACCTTATGGCTTCTCTTGCTTTGGGCCTTTCCTCTCCTAAACCTATAATGTAATTATCTCAGCCAAATTGAATACAATTGATGATTAAAGTTATCCATAGATGTATGTGGAGGCTAATTCCAGGATGCTTTTCTGTTAATATAAAATGTACAGTATGCAGCATAGCATGTAATGTGCCCCTTGCTTTTTGGTGTGTTTTTATGTTTTGTTTGCTGAGCTTTGCTTTACTCCACAGGAGACTTTAGAGACCATTCCTCACCACCACTGCTTTTTACAATCACCGTTACCTCAATGGAATATGATACAAGCATGGAGAACTGGCATAGTGTACAGTGCTTTCTCTGTGCCCCCTACTTGTTAGTCCCTACATTTCATCAGTTAGATTAGTGCCCTGGTAAATACACCTTGTGCTTGGTGGTCCCCATAGGTGTCTCTGACAGTCTCCTCCTCCTACACAACCCAATGAGCACCGAGTTCCATTGTAGGTATAGGTTCTATGACATTTCTTTCACTGCCCTGAAGACTATCTTTCTTGTGTTTTACCCAAGGCACAAGGATGCTGTACAGTTTCTGTAATAGTCAACTGTGGAGAGAGCTTTACTGTGTGATTCATTCTTCCAATTAGTGAGTTTCTTAATGTGGACATCCTATACATGTGAACATGGGCCAGTTAATCCATAATTTTTGAAGTATACCTGACAAAAATGATAATAGCTATAGGTTGTTGTAGATATTTTAGGATATATTTCCATAGATTTCAAGCCCTGCTTTTTAATAATATCAAAAGATCAACGTGATAGCTGTTGAGTAGCATACTTTTAGAATAGTTCATCATATTCTCTGCTAAGTTTTAAAGCAAGGCTGTTGAATTAGATGTCAATGTGGATGAGTTGTTTGTTTGTCTGTTTCTGGTGATTGTCTGGTCCATGCTCTGTCTTTCAGTAGATGCTGGTGGTATGCACATGCTTCACTGTGGATGTCATTACCAAGAACTCCAAGATGACTGACCTGTGGCTCTGCTCTTCTCTTGCAATAGAAGATATATCAAGTAGTTCTTCGAGAGAGGCTTACCGGGAAATCAGTGAATTTGGGATTTCAGAAAAGTACCAAAGAAGAAGGGGTCTTCTTGATACAGTGGTAAGAAGAAGGATATGATGGTAAGTTGCACAGGAAGTCCTCAGCAGATCAAGCATGGCTCATGCCTGGGTGGAAATTATTCAGAAATGGGAGTACTTACTTGGTTCCTATGGGGTGCTTATTGCTGCATCTATGTACAGGATTGCAAATGAGGGTTCTGCAGATGTTTCAGAATTAATGGGAGGAAAGGCACTTCTATTACTCTTTGTACTTGATTTATAGTATTCTGCTATAGTGTATTAATATTAAATGCATTGTCCCAAAAGATAGCTCAGGTGATTCAGCCTCTGCCAAGATGTCAAGTCCCCTTACTTCTGATTTTGTTTCTTAAAATGTAGAGAATGTGAATGCAAAGGATATAGCTGAGTGACTAGAATGCTTGCCTGGTGTGCACAGGCCCTGGTTTAATTCCCATCACCACATAAACTGGCTATTGTGGCATATCTCTGTTATACCAGTACTTCAGAGGGAAAGGCAGGAAGACCAAGAAGTCAAATTCATTCTCAGCTATACAGCTAGTTAGAGGATAACCTGGGCTTCAAGATATCTTGTCTCAAAAAAAATCTAGATTATTTGGAGATAGAGATAATGGGGGTGACAGGCTTTTATGAGCATGCTTCTTTATAAATATGGACCTAATTCCTAATTTAGATTTAGCTACTCCTGCTTAGAGAATGAGGCTTATATTCTCTAGTAAACTGGCAAGTCGTAATTTTAGTCAGTTCAAACTTCATTGCCTATTTGTTAACGACAAACGGTGCCATTGATTTCTGGTAGAATCCAGTTCTTGGGGAACTATGTAGAGTGCTATTGTGCCTATCAAATCTACTCATTTAATAACAGCTAATGATACTACTGAAGATCTCAAGGACTGAGTGATAGAAAAATTTGAGTATTCAAGGGTTAGGATACCCCAACCCCAGCTAGAAATGGGCACAATGTGTAAAAGTATGGAAATTTGGCACAGAAAAACAGTAGGTCTTGTGGTCCCGAAGGATCCCTGTGTGGCTTGAATGATACTGAGTATTTTCTATTCCAATCTTCCAGACTTCTTGTCCATACTTGAGCATCCTATAGCTATCCAAGGCCTCTGTAGCCTCCTTCAGGTTTCAAACTTATCCCTTTGCTTGATCCACTCATGACCAAGGATAAGGGCAGGTCTTGAATTGCTATGTAAATTAGGTATCACCAGGATGTCCTTACTGTTTTTGTTTATTAGCAAAAAGAACCAGCCAAAAATCCTATAATTCAACCAACAGTGTCACACTGCCCAGGACTCATCAGAGAAGACCTACTTCCATGTAACTTCATCTTTTATCAGTAGCGTCTTATGTCCAGTCTGACTGCTCAGCTTCCTAGAAAAAGAAAATACTGAATTCCTTCAAGGATCCTGGAATTCATCAGGAGAGATAAATCATCCCAAAGATTTTGTACACTTGGCCAGGGGAGAGCTTCCTATTTTCTTTCTCCATGAGAATGTAGAATTCTCAGCAGGAGGCTACAATTCCAAAGAACTCATAGAAATGTTTTCATTTACCACAGGGCCTTGGCTTCAGGTTCAAATAGTCAGGCCTCTGATTGGCAAAGGAAGGAGAATCCAGAGATGTCACTGGAAAATGACTGTGAGCTTTTCCATCTACCCAGTGCTTAGTATTTAACATCTTATGAAATGCTGCTCATCGATGCTATGAAGCTGGTACTCTCCTCTTTTGAAAATTACGAAAACTGAAAGAGAGAGTTTTAAAACAAAACTCTTAGGAGCATATAGCTAAGGAGAGTAAAAGGTAGGGGTTTAAATGAAAAAAAAATTAGGTTGATCCCTGAGCGATATTTACTTACTGTGTTCAGCTGTTTAGAGTTATTTTTTTTTCTTTTGGTCTCACAGCAAGGTACATTGGAATACTGAAGAAATATGGCAGAGGGAAGTCAGACCCTGAAATATGCTTCAGAAATGTCACCTAACTTTGACATTTCCTAGGAGCTTGCTGTTTTGTTTCTGGGCATCACAGAGGAGTAGTGTGAGCTGACAGGTTCCTT
>NW_028227268.1:105200750-105473250 GCF_978045245.1 Mus caroli
GTGAAGAAACACAACAACGTATACCAGCAGGCTCCCCACTACAAGGAATGGCAGAAATCTTGTACAAAATCACTGCTCAGCCCCAACACCTCCCCTCCTTTAAGCCTCAAAGCCTACCCTCATGGATACAACTCCCCCAACAAAGCCACACATAATCCACAAGGCCACATCTCCTAATGGTGCCACTCCTCGTGGGTCTTTGAGAGCCATTTTCATTCAAACAACCACCATACATTCCTTTGTCAGACTTTATTCATAGTGTTAAATTCAGATTCTTGTCCTGGCTTTCTGTCCATAAGACCTGAAGGTGCTGCCCTGCTTGTTAAAGCAGAGAATGCTGGAGGAATAAAAGTGGCTTCTTTCAATCAGTTGTTTGCAACAGGTTGTTTATACCAGTATCACCACAGATACCCAAGTGATATGTTGTACTATATGTAGACTACAGCTACAGTCTCACTATATGATAGGAATTGTTTGGCTATATTGTAGGTTTGTGGCCTCCTTGTATATGGAGCCTGTTGTTGAACAAAAGCATGACAGCCTTCTGATGCCACAGAGGTATATTTGTAGAATATTCATGCACTCTACCTTGACAAGTGATTTTATTCTAGAAGAGTCTCTACGTAATTCACAGCATCCTTCAATGGAGAGATGACCAAATATACCCCTCTGTTTCCCTAGGAATGGTATGTGCCATGCCTCAAAAGTGAGGTAGTACGTGGCACAGATAAATCACATCACAGATTTCTGCATCAGGAGATTTAGATATCCTCTTTGCCCAGGCCCTGTTACCCTGGCTTGAGAGACCTGGGACAAGTCAAGCATATGAACCCCAGGTATGTCCTAAGGCACTGGGAGGGAACTCGGGAGGCAAACATTTATTCTAATGGTTACTATTCCTGTCTTCTGTTGAAAGAAGATGACAATATAATTCTTTATGCCAAGAAGGAAAGATGGGCAGGATTTCAGTTTTTTGACAGTAACTAACATAGTATGCTATAAAGACAATAACTCACGGCATAGATGTATTTACAGTAATAAATTAAAGACTTCTAAAGGCTAGGGAAGAGGCAGAGGGAGCTAGAGGGAAATCACAGCTGATCTGAAGTGTGAGAGGAAATCAACCGCAGAGAGAAATGTTCAAGCATCCAGCTTTCTGCATGGTAGATTAAGTGCAGGGAAAACATGAAACTCTGAATATCCTTTAGCTGTCCAGTTATATTATTGAAATAATTCCCCAAAGCCAGTATATTTT
Source organism: Mus caroli (assembly GCF_978045245.1). Lineage (NCBI taxonomy): Eukaryota > Metazoa > Chordata > Mammalia > Rodentia > Muridae > Mus > Mus caroli. The sequence goes on from NW_028227268.1 coordinate 105,202,006, forward strand.
ACCTTTTGTAACCTGACATATTGAAATAAAAGTTTCTCTTATCATTCCATTTCTTTTTTAATCTTCAGACTATATTCGTGAGAACTGCTGCATGCTTGAACACTCATGAGCCCTGCTTTGTAGGATAATTGTGTCTGTGGTTCTGAATCATGTACTTGTTCCTTAGTCTTCTCAGAAGGTCACTACCCAATGGAAAGTAGAAATGACTAAGACAGGCACAGCAGTCTTCATTAAGGGACTAAGTTTCTACCACTGTAGTCTTATACATGATTACAGTCAATTAACAAGACCCTCATCTATTGAGCCTATTCCATATAAGCCACTGCATATAAAAAAAAACTTAGAAGGTAATTTTGATGTGGTTTCAAATCCCAGGTATTACTTACTTACTGAGTGAGATTGAAAAAAATTAATCTCCTAACACTGCAAATGTCTAATACGTGAAGAATAATCCTTTCATCAATATTTTGAAATTGTCTAGAATAATGGAAAAACATGTACCAAAACAGTGATCATAGAACTTGCTTGGTGAACATTAGCAAGTGAGAAGCTTTGGAAAAGTGGTCATCTAACAACAGCACAGCCATTCCAATGGGATATAAAGAAAGAAAAGAATAATAGGGTTTATGTGATTTGCCTCCTCATATGTTGTGTAGTTAATAGCACCCCATACCCACCCCTGGATGCATTGCTATAAGTCAAGAGGAGGAATACATTAGCTGCCCTTACTGAATGGCCTTCGAGATTTTAGGCAGAACTGCAATAAGAAATTTAGTGGATGTCCTAGACTTTGTCTTCACCTTCAGTTTCATTAGGTTTCAATCTTATACAATATCAATATGGTCATTGTGAGTTCTGGTCCTATGATTCAAATTTGCAATCCCTAAGCAGAATGGCTAACTAGACTTGAGTCACATGCATCTTCTGTTTGGGTGGTGGGGGTTCAGGCCCAGGGTTACTTAAACAAGAGATCGAAGTTCTTAGTGTTAGCGTGAGATATAGATTTTTCCTACTGAAATAGACAAATTACGTATGTCTATAATGCTGCTTAATGCAGAGAATTCTCTTTTTAAAAAATCCATTATCATTAAATATCTCCAAGAAATTTTAATATACAGGTACCAGGAATAGAACGCATAAAGATAAATGAATTGTAAACCCAGAAAAGTGAAGCCACAAAGGAGCTGTCTCCTTTAAGCCCACATGTTGAATACCTGGTTCCTAGCTGGTGGGACTATTTGGGAAGATCATGGGACCTTTAGGAGGTGGAGCCTTACAGGAGGAAGTATGTCACCAGTGGTGCAGGTGGTTTTTGATGTGTTTATAGCCAACAGTCTCCTCTTGTTTCTGCTTCTGGAATGCCTACACAGCCCTATGCATAGGCTAGCTCCACACTCCTGCTGCCAGTTCCTTCCCACCAGGGTAAACTGTATCTCTGTAACTGTAATCCAGAATCAACTTGTTTTCCCTTAAGATGCTTCTGTGAGGGCATGTAATCACACAGCTAGGCAGGCACCAAGACAGAAGTTGGTACTGTATATTTGAATTTCTGCTACAATGACCCCAAACATGTTGTCAGTAGCTTTTAGAACTTGTTTTTGTGAGGACTGCAGAAGCATTTAGAACTTTGGGCTGCAAAAACTTTCAGATGTTTGAAATAGAGCTTATTCTGAGTCATTCTGATGCAAGTTTAGATGGTTGAAAAGCACAGAAAATATCAGTAGGGGAGACCTGGCTCACAATGAATCCATCAGAAAAAGGGCATTTAAGCTATATTCTGGTAATGAAGCTGGTGTATTCTTAGAAGTCCTGTGAGGCTGAACTAAAAGGTTATGACTCATTGTTTTGGTGGTAGAAATCCAAAAGAGCACAGCATTGAGCCTGTGGCATGGTTATTGCTTATTACTCTTTCACAAGTGTAGCGTGAATAAAAGCAATAAGTGGGGTAGAAAGAAATATTAAAACATGCAATTTGGAAAGGAAAAGAGGACTAGAAAGGTTAAGGTTTCAGCCAAAGGATGTGCTAAAGGAATGCTACATTTGTTAGGAGAGTAGTGTCCTTTAAGAGAAGTCTTGTGTTTTGTACTTGAACCATAGAAAGGGTATCCAAAACACAAGATCCCAGCCATCAAAGGCTCCATCTTATGAGAAGAGATAGTCAAAAAATGTTTTTTTACTCTTGGGAACTAATTAGGGAATTCTTTCAACTAGCTTCAGCATACAGAAGATGCTTCATTTGTGGTTCAAGGGGACCAGGCTCTGTGCTGAGTTGCCAAGAGAATTGGGCAGTGTTTACTATATGGAACTTTCTTTGGAGGCATGAAATATGCAATATTGATAGGGCCATAAAATTATTTTCCTCCTCAGTTTCAGAGATCCACTTAGGTCATGAAACATGTGTCAGGGTCAGAGTCCCTATGAAGAGGCTCTGAGAAGCTATTTCATGAAACTTGTGACAATGAAGCCTGTATTGTGGTGACAGTGAAACCAGGGTTTCAGTGCAAATCTCAAGATGTTGGAGGTATTAGGAGCCATGGGAATTCTGCAAAATAGGGCTGCAGGAATCAGGAAATGAAGGGAATAAAGGAAGAAGAGAACCAGATAACCAAAGATATTCATATTGCAGGCAGTAAAACTGGAGAGACAGAGCTACTCAAAGCCCTTTGAAACAGACAATTTCACTAAAATCCTTAGATGACTGATGTGGAGGGAGGCACAGAACTTGATATTTTCCCTTCTGGGTTTCAGTCTTGTTTTACTATGCCTCTGTCTTTCCTTTCTGAAATTGAAATGAATACTTTATGCCACTGAATGTACACATGTAATTTGCTCATTATTTTTATTACTGATATTAATTATTTTATAGACAATCACAAGCGAATGCTTGTGTCTTTACTTATTTCATGAAACACGTTATTTCTATATTCACACATTTCATAAATGACAGGATTCTGTTTTTTATGACTAAGAAGTATTCCATGTTGTATACATAATACATTTTTATCCAGTCATTCATTGATAGGGAGTTGGTATGAGTATATATTTTGGATATGATGAATGATGTTATATTAAATATGGTAGGGCAATTTTTTTCATTATATTGACTTCATTTTCTGCAAGTATATGCCTATTACTGCTATTTATATATTATATTGATGCTCTTATAATTTTAACTTGAGAACTGACCCTATCAATTTCATCAATACTATATTAATTTGGATTTCTGTCAATAGTATATAAGTATTGTTGCTTCTCCATGTTTTTTCCAGGATTTGCCATCTTTTGTCTCAAAAGTATAATTATCTAATGAGATCCTCAACAAAAGATCAGAGATACTTTTTATTTTGAGCAAATTATTCATCCCATTGATTTTCTAATGTCAGGTTTATTAAATCATGGTGATCATGGACTTAGGGTTTTCCTACATACATAGCAATAATGGGCCAAACTTTCTTTTTTTTTTTTAAAGATTTATATATTTATTATATATAAGTACACTGTAGCTGTCTTCAGACACTCCAGAAAGGGAGTCAGATCTCGTTACGGATGGTTGTGAGCCACCATGTGGGTGCTGGGATTTGAACTCCGGACCTTCGGAAGAGCAGTCGGGTGCTCTTACCCACTGAGCCATCTCACTAGCCCCGGGCCAAACTTTCTTAAAGCATATATGCTGTAAGTATTCTGTTCCTAGGCCCAGACACAGGAGCTGACTGAGAGTTCAGAAAATAAGAGTCCTCCCTAAAAAAGATTGCCTTTATTAATTTTCATTTAGCTCACTCAGGCCATTAACATAGACAGAATTAGAGAGAAGGACAGTAAACCATCACCTGTATAAATTGATGAGCATATTGCTGAATGCCTCATAGACAAATAGACTGAGTGACATTAAACCAAAGGGTAAAAAGGAAGGAGGACTGATGGAGTCTAAGGAGCACGACGTTGAAGGCTCCTGCCTGGCAAATGTAAATCGACTAAAGAATAGAAAATGGTGAGAGAATGTGGGCCCTCCATAATGTGAATCCTACAGCAGGCATTTGTGGGTGATATAAAACTCTGATGTGTTGTAAAATTTATATCTCTTCTCAAAATGATCTAGTGGTAGAACATATAAATTTTGCAGGAACTGTTAAAGCTATCATAAAACCTCATTGCTACAGATACAGTAGGTGTTTCAGACATTCATGCCAAAGCAGAGATTTGTAATCATTTCAGTGTGCTTCATAAAAGGAACCACACTGTGTTTCAACAACGGAGAAACTACAGAGATCTCCTTCCTCCCAAGCCTGGCTTTATCTTAGTTTGCACACCTAAAGAAGAGACAGCATAGACAAACAACCTAAATATTTAAATACATGCAGTTACTCAAATGCCCAGGTGTTAGAAAGCTGAGCACAGGTGATTATCTCTTACCAAGAGCACACAGAGCTGGTGGTTCCATTTCATAACAGCAGCTCTTACTTACACTTAGTGAACTGGTCCCTATTGGGGGCAGCAATAAATTCATACCCATGTGCAATCTTGGTATCTAGAATGCAGGGGGAGATTTGGGCTTATAATGGCATTGGTTTGTCGATTGTCATTCAGACATAAGCTGCATCAAAGAAGGGCTTGTGGGAACCTGATAAGAGGTGATCCAAGACCGGCCATCAATCACAGGAGTGAGCAGTGTTCTGCTGGTTTATAAACACATACTTCCTAGCAGAGGAAAAAGGTGATAGATCTGCAATCTACTGCTTATCATAATTGATGGAAGTTTCACAATACAAAAGTCTGACCTTCAATGAATACGCATCCTTGGTGACTACCTGATTCTGTGGGGAATATATGGCACTCAAGCCACTGAGCTGAGAAAGCCCTTGAGTGAGCCACTAAGTACAAGGTCATTGATTGTGAACTACAAGGTAGTAAGTTTTAGTCACGAGCATCTCCTTGAACAAGAAGAGGATGCTATTTGTTGGAGAAAACTGGTCCTTCTCTTGAGGGAGCTAATGGACTAGAGGAAATGTATGGATTACCCAGTTGTTCAGTACTCGTTAACTTTCAGCAGTCCACTGAGCCACATCTTGGCACATAAGAAGAGAAGGTGGGCATGGCAATGCAAGCATATAAAAACTCCATTCACTCAGTGTCTCAGGGCAGCAGGCCATCACAGTTCTCTTTCTGCACAATGTGCTTATTTTTCTTAGCTTCTTGACAAAAGTAGAAAGATGTAAGTGCTATTCTTAATGTGATCAGTCTACTTTTTGCCTTTCTTGCTGCTCTCTGGGGAATACTATAATGCCTCAGGGTTGAGGGCATTTTGAAGTTCTGTGGAGGACTACTTTGAAGTACTTTATGAACACATACATTTTTTATGCAACTGACTGAGAGGAATTTTAAAAGTTGTGTTGCTTTGGCTGAAGCAACCAAATCAGTGACTTAAATGGTAAAATCTTTTAAGGTGACACATAGCTGGAAGTCCATCAAAAGATACACTTACTACTTCCATTGCTCCCATATCCCCTTGACAATGTCTTGTCTTTTGTAATCTCTAGATGAGAACTACCACCCAGGGAAGCTCCAGGGAAAGGAAGAAAGAGGGAGAAGGAGATGGGGAGGGGAAATGAGAGAGTAGAGAAAGAGGGAGGAGGAGTAGAGAAGATATAGAGACTCATTTTTTTTTTTTTTTTGTAGGAGTCCAGAATGTTCTTTCTCCAAAGTTTCTGGTAGAATTGCTCATTTGGAGTACCCTCCAAAATGGCCTTTATTAAGACCATTCCAAAGTCAATCGCAAGAAAAACATTAGATATTTGGTTTAAAGCTTGACCAAGTACATCTCTCAGTGGAGATCTTGGCAAAAATGATTTTGGTTGGCGCCTTGGGACCAAGCATTGATTTTTTTCCCCATAGTAGATATTCATTTCTTTATGTGACTAAACATTTATTCAAATGATATCAACTGTTTAAATTCTTAACATTAGGAATGTATCAGTTAAAAACAAAAAAACAAAAGTTCCTAGTCTTAGGAAGATTACATGTTAGTAAGGAAGATGATTTATAATAAACAGGCCAACATGTGATAATGGGGATTGAGTTGGGCTCCCTTGGACTTTCTTCTTCTTAGCTCCATCCTATGTTCCCTCCATCATATTGTTCTGTTCATTTTGCTTTGTGATGCTTCATTATCCCTTCTCTTCACTTGTGCATTTACAAAGCTCATCCGCCTCTCTTCTTCCCTGCTTGTCTTCTATTGATTCACCATCAAATGGAGGCACCTTCTAGTCTACCTCTGTCTCATTCTCAATACATGCAATTTATTGTAGTTCATGCAACTTTATAAGGCCAAAGGAAATAACCCCCCTTTACAAAATGCACTAAAGTGGAGAAACCTAAGAATTCTGAGACTCTTGATACTTAAATACATGTTCAAAACTACCATTAACTAGTGGTGGCTATAAAAATCCCTGTCAAGTTATTGAATTTTTGTTAGTTCCAAAGGTATACTTAGCAGACTTTTGTGATGAAAATTTTAGCCCACCGCAACACTATGGGCAAGAAACCAGGAACCTGCAGTTTGAAAATCAGCAATGCAAAGAAAGACATTACTAGAAAATAGCATCATTCCCAGCAGCAGGTCAGCACTACATGGATGTAACAGCCCACCAGCATATGGATGCAGCAGCACACCACCCCATGAGATAGATGCACCACACCAGTTTTGCAAGACTGTTATTTGTTGGGAAAAATAGGATTACTCAAAGAAAATAATTCTCTCTCTCTCCTCTCTCTCTCTCTCTCTCTCTCTCTCTCTCTCTCTCTCTCTCTCTCTCTCTCTCTCTCTGAGAGGGTGGGAGGAGAAAGAGAAGGAAGAGGAACAGGAGGAGGAGGAGGAACAGGAGGACAAGGAGGAACAGGGGAAGGACTAGGAGGAAGAATAGGAGGAGAAAGAGGAGGAGGAGGAGGAGGAGGAGTTTTCAGTAAAAGGAAACCAAAGCATTACAGAAGCTACTATTCACCTGGGAATGAATCCAGTTTGGGGATTTCTGTGTATGCAAATGTGTATCTCAACATCTGTATGTGATTTTGGCTTCCTTCCTTCCTTCCTTCCTTCCTTCCTTCCTTCCTTCCTTCCTTTCTTTCTTTCTTTCTTTCTTCCTTCCTTTCTTTCTTTCTTCCAGTTCTTCTTTCTGTTCCACTCTGGTTTGTTTTTATTTCATTCCATTCCATTTTACTTTAGGTGCCTGTTTATTTTCTAATGAGGGAGAATGAAAGAGTGTGGATTTGACAGGAAAAGGAGGTGGGGAAGACCTGAAAAGCGATGGGGGAAGGAAACTGTGACCAGAATATATTGTATCAAAAACAAACGTTTTTAATGGCAATTTTTAGAATAGGTCTGCCATTTTGACTGCTAGAGTCATGGAGAAAAGGTGTTTTTCAGTACCTAGTCAAAAAGTTCTCACTCAGACTATAATTATTTTACTTTTGATCGTGTGTGTGTGTGTGTGTGTGCATGCGCGTGCACATACATGAGTTGCTGGGTCTTCCAAGGAGGTTGTCAGATACTGCAAATCTAGAGTTACAAGTGGTTGTGAGCCACTTGGTGTGAACACTGTGAATCTTCTGCAACAGCAGAAAATAAACTTAACTGCTGAGTTATTTTTCTACTCCCTTTTACTATTTTATTTTAATATGTATATGTGTGATCACATCTAGACATGTATGGATATGTACATGTGAGTCCAAGGTCCAGGAGTTCTGCAGCATGTTTCTCTCTGTGAGGACCAGCAAAGCATTGTTCAGCTAGTAAAGACCAGGGAAACACTGCACAGAGCAGCAATACAAGAGCATCTCTTCATTTCTGTGGGATTCGATTTATATTCTTCCCAAACATCACATACACTCTCAAGTGTCTGCTTCAGCAAAACATCCTCTCACAAGACAGCTTCCAGAGAAACATCACATGACACAACTGAGTTTCCAAAGAAAGCAGGAATTTCCACTTGAGTGAGTTTCCTCCTCTAGCACTTTTGATTACTGTAAATGATTCCTTTTCATCCCAGATGTACTTAGCACTATAAGTGTGGCCTTTACTTGAAGATATAATGTCGTTTTGCTTTTATGCAAGTTCCACTTTTACAGTTAATGTGATTTTATACTTCTTTATATGTCTATGTGTTTGTGTTTAGGTGTCTAGGTGTGTGTAAGGCACACATGCGAGTGTGGAAATGTGTGCACCCACACATGCGCTTGGAGGTCAGAGGACAATATCAGGTTTCCGGCTCTTTTATTATCTGTGTAATTTATTTGAGGTAGAGACTTTTATAGAATATGGAGCTTAGCTGCTGGCTAGAAAGCTCTGGTAACCCTGTCTCTGTCTGTCCCCTCCTGATAGTGGTAGAATATAGGTGCACATGACTACATCTGGCATTCTTACATAAATTGTGATGTCATGCTCAGGACTTACTGGCTAAGCAATCTCCCTAGCTCCTCATATTCTCTAAATAAAGTATAATTCGTGCAAAATCCAATCTGACGACCCTCAAATATGAGTACCATCAATGATGAATTCTCTAGGGTCCTCTCTAGACTGTCCTAGGGTCATAGCCGTGGTGTCAGTTAGCTTCCCATTACTGTGACAACTATAGGGCAATGAATACATGAGGAAGAAAAGCTTCATTGGGTTCTTGGCTCTGAAGGTTTGGGCTTGATCAGCCCTGTTGTTTTAGGGCATGTGGTAAGGTGTTGAAGAGTCTGTTGTAGGATGATAAGGTTACCTAACGATGACCAGCAAGCAAAATAGGGGGAAAAGAGGGACACTCCCTTAGTGACTTGACTTCTGCCCACTGTCCCCACCTCCTAAGAGTTCCATCACCCCTCAGCAGTACCTCAGCCTAGTGACCAAGTGAGCCCCCTTCAGGGTTCATGACCAATTTTATTGTACCTGTTTGAATTTTACATACACTTGGGTAGAGTCCTTGGCCCTTTCCTCATGTGTGATATTTTATTTATGACTGCTGCTTTCAAGCCTTTCTAGTGAGTACATTGTCTGGCTCAGTTAGCTGATGACTTTAAATTGAGTTCTAGTTGCCAGCATTGAGGTTTTGACCATGCCAGATGTTCTACTCTGTAATCTGACATAGTCTTGGGATGTGGGCAGTGTAAAGACTTCTATTTTTTTTTTTTTAAAGAACGGGAAAGTAGGCTTTCATAGAAAAAGTAGCTCATTAAGTTTTAAGTGCTAGACAAGATCCAACTCTGGGTCTTCTTGGGCAGACAGAATATAAGATCATGCCTCTGTTTGTCAGTTTTTCTTAGTATATTCTTCTAAATCAATAGAAACCACATCACATACTGTGATCCTCACTCTTTTAGTACCTAGCATTATTTTGAAAATAAGAAAAATCTTTTAACTGATAAGATATATTTAATTGACCAACTGCAGAGGGCTTCTCCTCATGGGAAATAACTAGAAATGACAACATTAGAGTAATAATTTTCAAAAAGAAAATTAAACAATTATTTTTAACTAGGTGCCAGGAGAGATGTGCAGATAATAAATGAGTTTGTTCTACTGGTTTTGCAGACAGATATTAATGTGACAGGGAGCATTTCATCAGTTACACGAGCATGAATCAGCCTGCCAATGACATAATACAAGTTTTAAGCCCATTCAAAGTAATGATTAGGGGACCATATGTATCATCATTTAAAACCAACTCTTCCTCATGGCTTAAAGTACAGCTGTTACTAACAATTATAACAACTCAGGTTCATGGTCATAGAGTGAATGGCCTGAGGAGTTGCTGACCTGCTTCTCACATGGAACACAGCACCCTTCAATCTGCCGCCAGGCTTCAAGCAACAGCACACAGCCACTACAAACGCTGTTTGAAATCATACCACCTGTGAGTCATCACTAATCTGGATTATGAGCACTCTAATCAACCAAAATTCCAAGACAAAATATTTAATATGCTCAAAGTATGATTTAAGATATATAAACATTATAGTCATAAGCCATGATAATTTCCCCAACAGCAAAATCGTAAATCGTCTAATTGCTCGAAGGAATTCGTGCTATAGCCAACATTGTCGATGAATCATGGGCTTGTGGTACTGTGGGAGCTTGGGGAAGCATGTGTACTCTTCTATGTCTTCTTTGGAAAGAATTTCTATAGGTGGATTCAGACACAAGTGGAAAATACACTACAGACCCTTTAGGGGCTTGTAGTGGTTAAGTAGTTTGTTATGTTATAACATATAACTATACAATACAATATTTTTCTATGTCCAGCTTCTTTCCCAAAATTGTACAGGAAACTAGGATACATAGTTGCTGAAAATAAAAACAACTTAAAATGTTGCAGAATGACTGGAACATTGTTTGTTGTTTCTCTGCCCCCCTGCCCCCGCCTTAATGGTAGCAAGTGTCCCCTGTTGATGATGCCTTTCCATCACATCAGAATCTTATGGTAGACGCTACTGGCAGGCAGTTGAACGTGCTTCAGAGTCTTCAATACCTGCTACTGCAGTTGACTTCCTGTGGGTTCCAATAAGCTCTTCTGAGCTGCTAGCTCTTGACACACTCCGTTGCCGCTGTAATCTGACATCATGGTGAAACTGGCAAAGGCCAGCAAAACCCACGGTGAGTCCAAGAAAATGGCTCCTCCCACAAAGGAGGTGGAAGAAGATAGTGAAGATGAAGAAATGTCAGAAGATGAAGATGACAGCAGTGGAGAAGAGGAGGTTGTCATCCCTCAGGAAAAAAAAAAGGCAAAGAGGCTACCACAACCCCAACAAAGAAGGTGGTTGTTTCACAAACAAAAAAGGGCTGCAGTTCCCACAGCAGCTAAGAAAGCAGCTGTAACCCCAGGCAAAAAGACAGCAGCCACACCTGCAAAGAAAACTGTTACACCAGCCAAAGTAGTTCCAACACCTGGTAAGAAGGTAGCTTCACAAGCAAACGCATTGTACCAACTCCTGGTAAACAAGGAGATGTCACTCCAGCCTAGGGAGCTAAGAACGGTAAGAATGCCAAGAAGGAAGACAGTGATGAGGATGAGGATGAAGATGAAGATGATAAAGATGATAGCGATGAGGATGAAAAGGATGAGGAAGAGGATGAATTTGAGCCACCGGTAGTAAAAGGGGTGAAGTCAGCAAAAGCAGCTCCTGCTGCTCCTGCCTCAGGATGAGGATGAGAAAGATGATGACGACAGTGAAGAAGATGATGATGAAGAGGAGGAAGATGACTCTGAGGAAAAAGTTATGGAGATCACAACAGCCAAAGGAAAGAAAGCTCCTTCAAAATTTGTTCCTGTGAAAGCCAAGAGGGTGGATGAGGAGGATGATGACAAGGAAGAAGATGAAGACTATGAGGATGAGGAGGAAGAGGAGAAAGAAGAGGAGGAAAAACCCGTTAAAGCATCCCCTGGAAAATGGAAGAAGGAGATAACCAAGCAGAAAGAAGCCCCTGAAGCCAAGAAACAGGAAGTAGAAGGCTCAGAACCAACTACACCTTTCGGTCTGTTCAATGGAAACCTTAATCCAAACAAGTCTGTTGCTGAACTAAAAGTTGCCATCAGTGAAATTTTGCTAAAATTGATCTTGCTCTTGTGGATGTCAGAACTGGCACAAATAGGAAATTTGGTTATGTGGACATTGAGTCTGCTGAAGACTCAAAAGGCCTTGGAGCTCACTGGTTTAAAAGTGTGTGGCAATGAAATTAAACTAGATAAACCTGGAGTTGCAAGGACCCAATGAGAGAAGTCAACCATCCAAAACTCTGTTTGTCAAAGGTCTGTCTGAGGATTCCACTGAAGAGACCTTAAAAGAGACACTGATCAGGAAACTGGTTTTTTTAACAGGTTTGGTTTTATAGACTTTAATGGTGAGGAAGATGCCAAAGCTGCCAAGGAGGCCATGGAAGATGGAGAAATTGATGGAAACAAAGGCACCTTGGACTGGGCCAAACCTAAGGGTGAAGGTGACTTTGGTGGTCTAGGTGGAGGCAGAGGAGGTTTCAGAGGCAGAGGTGGTGGCAGAAGTGGAAGAGGCAGATTTGGCAGAAGAAGCCAGGGAAGCTTTGGAGGCTTCCGAGGCGACAGAGGAGGAGGGGAAGACTTCAAGCCACAAGGAAAAAAAACAAAGTTTGTATAGTTTCTTCCATCCTATTCTTTCCCACTTCATTTTAAAGAAAGGACTTTGGGATTTTTACTGTTACCTGTTCAATGACAGAGCCTTTTTTAGGACAGTTCAAGAAAGAAAAGATCCTAAACTCTGGGAAAGAAAAAGAAGAAGAAGAAGAAGAAGAAGAAGAAGAAGAAGAAGAAGAAGAAGAAGAAGAAGAAGAAGAAGAAGAAGAAGAAGAAGGAGAAGAAGAAGGAGCAGGAGGAGGAGGAGGAGGAGGAGGAGGAGGAGGAGAAGAAGAAGAAGAAGAAGAAGAAGAAGAAGAAGAAGAAGAAGAAGAAGAAGAAGAAGAAGAAGAAGAAGAAGAAGAAGAAGAAGAAGAACCTTATGGTAGAAGTTTTCTATTATATTTTCCACTTACAACTTTTCTCTTCTTCTCTGTTTGCTGCAGTGGCAATCTTCTAAGTGTTCATACACACACACACACACACACACACACACACACACACACACTGCACTTGCATCTAGCCCAGTCACCAGCAGAGCATTTTATGTTGCCCATCTCCCTCCCATGTTCACTTTGCCCTCACATTTGCAAAAACAGCAACAACATGAAAGACCCTATGATGACACATCTCATACCATTATACTACTGTCAGCAGGCTCTCCAACTGTCTGTGTATTATCAAAAGTTTCTAACCACAAGAAGTGTATTGTAGATACTTTCTATCTCTTTATTCTTTATAGAACAGTTGCCTCCCAGATCTCTAATCTCATGAAATCCACAAGTTAAGGAAGTATTCATACTGCAAAGTTCATTCTCTTAAGGGTATAACGTTTAGGAACCAAGAGTTATCTTGCCTTCTGGTCCGACCAGCACCGAGGTAGCTAGGGCGCAGGGTCGGCTGACACCTGCCAGCTACCCAGGACACCCGCCACAGGATCTTAAGACTTCTGGTGAGTGGAACACAGCTTCTGCTCCAATCCAATTGTGCACGGGACCTGAGACTGCATTAGTTAGGGAAGCAGAAAACCGGCCTGAGTAGAGGCACAACCCCCTTCCGGTCTGACCAGCACCGAGGTAGCTAGGGCGCAGAGTCGGCTGACACCCTCCAGCTACCCAGGACACCCACCACGGGATCTTAAGACTTCTGGTGAGTGGAACACAGCGTCTGCTCCAATCTCGAAACAGAGACAACTATAACAACTAACCCCAGAGATTACCAGATGGCGAAAGGTAAACGTAACAATCTTACTAACAGAAACCAAGACCACTCACCATCATCAGAACCCAGCACTCCCACTTCGCCCAGTCCAGGGCACCCCAACACACCGGAGAAGCTGGACCCGGATCTAAAACATATCTCATGATGATGGTAGAAGACATCAAGAAGGACTTTAATAACACACTTAAAGAAATACAGGAGAACACTGCTAAACAGTAGAAGACATTAAAGAGGAAGCACAAAAATCCCTTAAAGAATTGCAGGAGAACACTGCTAAACAGGTAGAAGACATTAAAGAGGAAGCACAAAAATCCCTTAAAGAATTGCAGGAAAACCAGACCAAACAGGTGATGGAATTGAATAAAACCATCCAAGACCTAAAAAGGGAAGTAGACACAATAAAGAAAACCCAAATTGAGGCAACCCTGGAGATAGAAACCCTAGGAAAGAAATCTGGAACCATAGATGCGAGCATCAGCAACAGAATTCAAGAGATGGAAGAGAGAATCTCAGGTGCAGAAGACTCCATAGAGAACATCGGCACAACAATCAAAGAAAATACAAAATCCAAAAAGATCCTAACTCAAAACATCCAGGAAATCCAGGACACAATGAGAAGACCAAACATACGGATAATAGGAGTAGATGAGAATGAAGATTTTCAACTCAAAGGACCAGCAAATATCTTCAACAAAATTATAGAAGAAAACTTCCTAAACCTAAAGAAAGAGATGCCCATGAACATACAAGAAGCTTACAGAACTCCAAATAGACTGGACCAGAAAAGAAATTCCTTCTGACACATAATAATCAGAACAACAAATGCACTAAATAAAGATAGAATACTAAAAGCAGTAAGGGAAAAAGGTCAAGTAACATAAAAAGGCAAGCCTATCAGAATTACACCGGATTTTTCACCAGAGACTATGAAAGCCAGAAGGGCCTGGACAGATGTTATACAGAAACTAAGAGAACACAATTTCCAGCCCCGGCTACTATACCCAGCCAAACTCTCAATTACCATAGATGGAGAAACCAAAGTATTCCACGACAAAACCAAATTCACACATTACCTTTCCACGAATCCAGCCCTTCAAAGGATAATAACAGAAAAAAACCAATACAAGGAAGGAAACCACGTCCTAGAAAAAGCAAGAAGGTAATCCCTCAACAAACCTAAAAGAAGACTGCCACAAGAACAGAATGCCAACTCTAACAACAAAAATAAAAGGAAGCAACAATTACTTCTCCCTAATATCTCTTAATATCAATGAACTCAACTCCCCAATAAAAAGATATAGACTAACAGAAAGGCTACACAAACAGGACCCAACATTTTTCTGCTTACAGGAAACTCATCTCAGAGAAAAAGATAGACACTACCTCAGAATGAAAGGCTGGAAAACAATTTTCCAAGCAAATGGTAGGAAGAAACAAGCTGGAGTAGCCATCCTAATATCTAATAAAATCGACTTCCAACCCAAAGTCTTCAAAAAAGACAAGGAAGGGCACTTCATACTCATCAAAGGTAAAATCCTCCAAGAGGAGCTATCAATTCTGAATATCTATGCTCCAAATACAAGGGCAGCCACATTCATTAAAGATACTTTAGTAAAGCTCAAAGCACACATTGCACCTCACACAATAATAGTGGGAGACTTAAACACACCACTTTCACCAATGGACAGATCATGGAAGCAGAAACTAAACAGAGACACAGTGAAACTAACAGAGGGTATGAAACAAATGGATCTGACAGATATCTACAGAACATTTTATCCTAAAACAAAAGGATATACCTTCTTCTCAGCACCTCACGGTACCTTCTCCAAAATTGACCACATAATTGGTCACAAAACAAGCCTCAACATATACAAAAATATTGAAATTGTCCCATGCATCCTAGATCACCATGGACTAAGGCTGATCATCAGTAACAAAATAAATAATGGAAAGCCAACACACACGTGGAAACTAAACAACACTCTTCTCAATGATACCTTGGTCAAGGAATAAAGAAAGAAATTAAGGACTTTTTGGAGTTTAATGAAAATGAAGCCACAACATACCCAAACTTATGGGACACAATGAAAGCATTTCTAAGAGGAAAACTCATAGCTCTGAGTGCCTCCAAAAGGAAACTAGGGAGAGCGCACATTAGCAGCTTGACAACACACCTAAAAATCCTCAATAAAGTTCTTGCTAACCGAATCCAAGAACACATCAAAACAATCATCCAACCTGACCAAGTAGGTTTCATCCCAGGGATGCAAGGATGGTTCAATATACGGAAATCCATCAAAGTAATCCAGTATATAAACAAACTCAAAGACAAAAACCACATGATCATCTCGTTAGATGCTGAGAAAGCTTTTGACAAAATCCAACACCCCTTCATGATAAAAGTCTTGGAAAGATCAGGAATTCAAGGCCTATACCTAACCATGATAAAAGCAATATACAGCAAACCAGTAGCCAACATCAAAGTAAATGGTGAGAAGCTGGAAGAAATCCCACTAAAATCAGGGACTAGACAAGGCTGCCCACTCTCTCCCTACCTATTCAACATTGTACTTGAAGTCCTAGCCAGAGCAATTAGACAAAAAAAGGAGATCAAGGGGATACAAATTGGAAAAGAAGAAGTCAAAATATCACTCTTTGCAGATGATATGATAGTATATATAAGTGACCCTAAAAATTCCACCAGAGAACTCCTAAGCCTGATAAACAGCTTCAATGAAGTAGTTGGATATAAAATTAACTCAAGCAAGTCAATGGCCTTCTGTACACAAAGGATAAACAGGCTGAGAAGGAAATTAGGGAATCAACACCCTTCTCAATAGTCACAAACAATATAAAATACCTTGGCGTGACTCTAACTAAGGAAGTGAAAGATCTGTATGACAAGAACTTCAAGTCTCTGAAGAAAGAAATTAAAGAAGATCTCAGAAGATGGAAAGACCTCCCATGCTCATGGATTGGCAGGATCAACATTGTAAAATGGCTATCTTACCAAAAGCAATCTACAGGTTCAATGCAATCCCCATCAAAATTCCAACTCAATTCTTCAAGGAATTAGAAAGGGCAATCTGCAAATTCATCTGGAACAACAAAAAACCTAGGATAGCAAAAACTCTTCTCAAGGATAAAAGATCCTCTGTTGGAATCACCATGCCTGACCTAAAGCTGTATTACAGAGCAATTGTGATATACTGGTATAACGACAGACAAGTAGACCAATGGAACAGAATTGAAGACCCTAAGATGAACCCACACACCTATGGTCACTTGATCTTTGACAAGGGAGCTAAAACCATCCAGTGGAAAAAAGACAGCATTTTCAACAAATGGTGCTGGCACAACTGGTGGTTATCATGTAGAAGAATGCAAATTGATCCATTCCTATCTCCTTGTACAAAGGTCAAGTCTAAGTGGATTAAGGAACTCCACATAAAACCAGAGACACTGAAACTTATAGAGGAGAAAGTAGGGAAAAGCCTCGAAGATATGGGTACAGGGGAAAATTTCCTGAATAGAACAGCAAACGCTTGTGCTATAAGATCGAGAATCGATAAATGAGACCTCATAAAGTTGCAAAGCTTCTGCAAGGCAAAAGAGACCGTCAATAAGACCAAAAGACCACCAACAGATTGGGAAAGGATCTTCACCTATCCTAAATCAGATAGGGGACTAATATCCAATATATATAAATAACTCAAGAAGGTGGACTCCAGAAAATCAAATAAGCCCATTAAAAATGGGGCTCAGAACTGAACAAAGAATTCTCACCTGAGGAATACCGAATGGCAGAGAAGCACCTGAAAAAATGTTCAACATCCTAAATCATCAGCGAAATGCAAATCAAAACAACCCTAAGATTCCACCTCACACCAGTCAGAATGGCTAAGATCAAAAATTCAGGTGACAGCAGATGCTGGCGAGGATGTGGGGAAAGAGGAACACTTCTTCATTGTTGGTGGGATTGCAAGCTTGTACAACCACTCTGGAAATCAGTTTGGCAGTTCCTCAGAAAATTGGACATAATACTACCAGAGGATCCAGCAATACCTCTCCTGGGCATATATCCAGAAGATGTTCCAACCAGTAAGAAGGACATATGCTCCACTATGTTCATAGCAGCCTTATTTATAATAGCCAGAAGCTGAAAAGAACCCAGATGCCCCTCAACAGAGGAATGGATACAGAAAATGTGGTACATTTACACAATGGAGTACCACTGGGCTATTAAAAGGAATGAATTTATGAAATTCCTAGCCAAATGGATGGACCTGGAGGGCATCATCCTGAGTGAGGTAACACAATCACAAAGGAACTCACACAATATGTACTCACTGATAAGTGGATATTAGCCCAAAAACTTAGGATACCCAAGATATGAGATACAATTTGTTAAACGTATGAAACTCAAGAAGAACGAAGACCAAAGTGTGGACACTGTGCCCCTTCTTAGAATTGGGAACAAAACACCCATGGAAAGAGTTACAGAGATAAAGTTTGGAGCTGTGACGAGAGGATGGACCATATAAAGACTGCCATATCCAGGGATCCATCCCATAATCAGCCTCCAAACGCTGACACCATTGCATACACTAGCAAGATTTTGCTGAAAGGACCCAGATATAGCTGTCTCTTGTGAGACAATGCTGGGGCCTAGCAAACACAGAAGTGGATGCTCACAGTCAGCTATTGGATGGATCACAGGGCCCCCAATGGAGGAATTAGAGAAAGTATCCAAGGAGCTGAAGGGAACTGCAACCCTATAGCTGGAACAACATTATGAACTAACCAGTACCCCAGAGCTCTTGACTATAGCTGCATATGTATCAAAAGATGGCCTAGTAGGTCATCACTGGAAAGAGAGGCCCATAGGACTTGCAAACTTTATATGCCCCAGTACAGGGGAATGCCAGGGCGAAAATGTGGGAGTGGGTGGGTAGGGGAGTGGGGGCGGGAGGGTATTGGGGACTTTTGGGATAGCATTGGAAATGTAAATGAGGAAAATACCTTATAAAAAAGTAATTCAAAAAAATAGTTATCTTAACTTGATTTCATCATTATTCTTTATTGTCCAAATAGCCAATTTAGTGTTACAGCAGAATAGACAGGGGATGTTAGCATCAGAGAATTCTGAGTTTATAGCCAAGCTCTTACTTAATATGAGAATCTTCCTGAGCAGACCAGTTTTATTTCTTCTGACCTTTAGTCTCTAGAAGATAGTGATTTATGTGGCCCAAGGAGTAAGGATTAACTGACAGGCTATGTATACATTGCTTAGGGGTTGAGGAACATATCCTTTTCTTGGCACTGTAAACATATTTAGGACAATGATTATTTGTTTTATCTCTGTATTGAAGATAAATCAATGAACAGGTATATAAGTGATTATATGCAGTCAAATTGTGTTCAAAGTCTGTCTAAAGATAACACATACCAACTAATGCACATAAATCTTAAATGAGACAAACACTAACACTAACTAAGGCCAACCAGGTAACATCAAAGTAGTTGCCCAACCCATGGTCTGGTCAATGCAACAGCACCATTTCCATTTCATCCACAGACTCCGCCGCCTCCCATCCCAGAACTATTCCCTTCCAGTATTGCATTATTCTGTCTTCCTTGTTCCTTTGGTGCTATGACAAAAAGAACACTCTACTCATCCTCACTCCCCAATAACCCAGAATATCAAGATAGAAACCTTAGAGTAATTAAATACAAGCTAACTCAAGCATCCTACAGAAACCTCCTCTCCATGGCCCCCTTAGCATTAGCTGAAATGTACAATGCAGGATAAAGAAGCTGAGGATATGACCAGCGGTCCCTACCTCCCTGTAGCTCTTACATTCGTATCTCAATTATTATCTTCACTCATATTTTTCTTACAGACAGGATTTATTCAATTTAAGGACACCTTCAGCATTTCAACCTGTGTTTTCATGCTATTCCCTCTGGAAGCAACTCTGTTGAATGGATGTTTGATATTTATAATGGAATGAAGTAGAATAATAGAATTCACTTGACAAAACTGTTGCCGGGAACACACCCTGTAAGAGGCGTTCAGCGAGCAGGAGATGTTTGCTTTACCATAGCCTTGGTTCTGTTTGCTGATAGAATGCATTGCAGCAAAGACATAAAAGCTAGGTCTCCACAGAAGTGAAAACACAATTTCTTTTTAATCTGGGAGCAGACACACACAGGTATAAATCAAAGGCAAGATTAAAACACATCAACTTTTAGTTGTTTTGTAAAAATTCTGCCAAACTTGTGGAAGACAACATTTAAATTCTCTGACAAAACTATAGTAGATCCTAGTCACATTGCAACATTAATATCCAGTGTCTCGCCCTCTCCTCCTTCCAAGTAGTACACATGCTGTTGCCTTAAAGCATTCTGCCAGAGTTGCTTTATCTCAAGTAAGGATCCAAACTTTGCCATGTAGCAGCCGGGAGATTGTTAAGATGAACAAATGAAAACCACCACCACCACCACCACCAAACAAACAAACAAACAAACGAAACAATATGAAACAGTACAAAACAGCTCATATGCCAGAAGGTGGAAACACAGAGCAATCTACTTGAGAAGCCTGCATTATAAACATGTGCATACAGGGTACAGTGCAAGAACTTGAGCTGACAACAGCTGATGTCAGTGTCCAGCTGGCCTCCAATTGCAAGAATTTTTGGACTGCTGCATAACTGTGTGTTCCCTTTTACATTTACCCTGTACAGATCAGGACAAAACAATAACAATGCTGGACATTTTTCTACAGTAGAAATTAATTCAAACACTGACTTTGGAGATTTGAATGAAAATGGTCCCTGTAGACACATAGAGAGTGGCACTGTTAGGCAATGTGGCCTGGTTGGATGAAGTGTGTCACTTAGGGTGAGCTTTCAAGTTTCCAATGCTCAAGCAAAGCTCAGCATCACTACCTCTGCTGCCTTTGGATCTGGATGTAGAACTCTTAGATACTTTTCTGGCACCATGTGTACCCACATGCCACCATGCTTCCCACCATGTTGACACTGGACTAAATCTCTGAACTGTTAGCATGCAGCTTTGTTTTCTTCTTCAGTGGTCTTCAAGAACTGTAGGAATCTTGTGGCTGTATCACACATTGTACAGCTTTAACACTGCAGGCAGAACAATATGATATAAAGATTGTCCCTGAGAATTACGCTGTTCAACTAGCATAGCATTGTAGTCACACACATCTGTGCCTGAATACCTTAGAGTCTTGCTCTGGCTCCCCTGAAGAAGAAATTCAAAGCTACATGCTACCATCAAAGGCATACAGTGAACTAGGGAATTGGTGAGGACTCCAGCAGTATGAATATTCTCTTTTCCTTCATAGACTCCTGGGACATCACCTATTGTGTGACGGTTCCAGGAAAGACAAGAGCAAACAGGCATCCATTCATTGCACATATGAATGAGCATGAGTGAGGAATTACTTCAAACATGAGTAATTGAAAGTCAGCAGCATCAGCAAAAGCCCACCCGGCGTGCCTAGGAGTCATAGAGGATATGCCAGGGAAATCTCTGTAGACCATTGTCAGCTCCACTTGTGGGAAAGTCTCTTCTCAGAAATTGTTACTGCTATTAATATGTGAAGGGGTGTGTGCGAACCTAAGGTTTGGTTTTCAGAGACTTAAGTTTTGCTTACTTCCAGAGTCTTAAGAGTCTCTATATTGCCCCCTGGAAGGAGTGTTTCAATTGGAAAGTCATTGCTATCAAGCCCCTCCATGGTACTCTCACATAGTCTCTTGGATGCTTCCCATGGTATACATATCTCTCCCTTCATGGCTCTGATCCTCTACAGTTGCCCAACACTGTGGCTGTGGCTACATTTCTGTCTTTGTCTCATACCACAGAAACACTAGTTCAACATCACTGTGCTTACCTCTACCGATGTTGCCTGGAGATGTAGAGGGAGTTAATTTTCCACTTGTGTTTTAACCCTCATTATTGAAGTACAAATATTAGTATTGTTCTCTCAATCTCCTCCTGTGTTTCTGTAAAACACATTGACATCTTTCAGCTTGTTGTATCTTTCATTAGTTTTCATGTCATTATTTCAAATGTTAATGGGTATTTAAGGACAAAATTCAAGAAATAAGGGCCATGGCTGTAGCCCCATTATTTGAAACTTGGGCCACTGTCTGATTCTAGTGTCCCACATGACAGAATTTCACACTGTTATATGGTTTTCTCCAGTCTTCTCTGGGACTTCTCTAAGATGTAAATTGCAAGATTTACATTATGGTCATAAAATGCCTCACACTTTGGAGTGCTCAATTTTCAAGTAATTTTAGAGTTCAGGCTGCAGCTTTTACATGCACTCTTTCTATGTAAATTATATGTAAAATGTTCCATGTTTTTATTTAGGGTTCACTGTGATTGAAAAATGTTCGGCCATGTATAAGTTTAGAGCACAGATTAATTATTTATATTGGTAAATAATAAATGTTTATTCACATTAAATGAAAAAATGAGGGACTCTTGTAATTTGAATGTGTTTACAAAGACCATTTTTTCTCAAATGTCAAAAAGATATATATATATAAAGAGAGAGAGAGAATGATTTTTTCAAACCACTGCATTAAGAGAGACTCAAGACTGAGAGTCAGTAGGTTCTGGATTACCCTGACTCAATTTATTTTGTTCATCTTAAATTCATAGACTGACATCATGATCTCAGTAAGACTAACTTGACAACTGGTTAAATCCTTAAATCCTAGCATTCAGGAGGCAGAGGCAAATGCATATCTGTGAGTTCAAGGCCAGCCTTGAACTGGTCTACAGAGGTAGTTTCAGGACAGCAAGAACTTTTACACAGAGAAACCCTATCTCAATAAACAAACAAACAAATCAAGTGTCCATAAGGATGGGACTTTGTCAGGAAGGAATGGCCTTTTAATAAGACTCTGCTCTAAGAAATTGTATGAATTGAATCATATCCACAGCCCCTGGTCTTCTGTCTTCTTTCTGCTTTCCCCTCTGAGTTCCATAGAAAGTAGTTTACCAGTTCACATCAGTAAGTCCGTCGCCTACATCTGATGAGAGAGAGAGAGAGAGAGAGAGAGAGAGAGAGAGAGAGAGAGAGAGCATTAGAAACTGGCCTTGAAAAACTTGACCATAGACATCCTAGTCCCCTGACTTGAGAGAAAATAGCTTTCTCTTGTTTAACTTGGAATACAGAATGTCTATTACAGTCTCACATTTGAATGTTCAGTTCCCAGGTTGTGACAGTTCTGTGGCCCTGTGTGGCCTTAGGAGATGGGGCTTAGCAGACAGAAGTAAATCAAATGGCAGGTTTTTTTTGATGGTTATATCTGTCCCCAGGGTCTTGTTAGTGTTCCCTGCTTCCTGTATGCTACCATGTGAACAAGCCACAACCTCAAGCTCCCATCACCACTGATAGATGCACTATGTCATATGGAAACCCTGAGCCAAAATAAACCTTTCCTTCCAGGGCAGGGAATTTAGCTCTTGGCAGAATGCTTGTCTAGTGAGTATAAGGCTTTGGGTTTAATCTTCAGCATCAGGAACAAAACAAACAAAAACAAATCTCATCTTTAAGTTGCTTCCATGAGATATTTCCTAAGAACGAGTGAGCAATGAACAGAGCTTCCCATGCCAGCCTAAGTAGACCAACTCAAGCCCCATCATCCAATACCCACTTCAACTGGGCACACAGTAGACCCACATTTCCACTCTGTTGGATGAATAGAGCCCCAAACTCACAGCCCCATCCATTCTTATCAAGAGCAAAGGAACATCAGTGTAGGGCTAAAGAAAGAAAATGACTTAGCTGGCTTCTATGTTGCAGTGATGTAAACTATTCAGAAGGAACTGGGTGAAAGGATTTATTTGACTTACAGCTTACAGCCCATCACCAAGATAAGTCAAGGCAAGAACCCAAGGCAGCATTTGAAGCAGAGAACATGGGGGGGGGGTGATGCTTACTTACCTGCCTTGTCTGCCTTCCTATACAAACCAGGACAACCTGCCCAAGGGATCCCTACATACACTGACTTGGTTCTTCCCATATCAATCATTAATCATGAAAATGTTGCACAGACATTCTTGTAGCCCAGTCTAATAGAAGCGATTTCTCAACAGCCTTTACTTTTCCCAGGTGAGTTAGTTTGCATTAAGTTGACTACAATTAACGAACACAGGCAGCGGGTGCAAGGGAATCCTTGGGATAGAGCTCATGTAGTGTTGCCATTAAAGGCAATGTGAAAAAGCATAGAAAGCCAAATATCCAGGATTGTGGCACAAAAATATAATTTATCTTATGCAATGAATTGTGACTGCAGAGCCAAATTTGAATCTTTTTTATCTGAGAACCATTTCTTGCTAACAATATGTTGTCTGCTTCATTCAGCTGGTTTGTAGTTACAGCTTTCAGATCTGTATGAGGAGTCTCAAGACTGAGCGGAGTATTTCTGCTTTTCTTGCATATCTTCACATCCCATTTTGAAAATAAAGACAGGAGTTCTTTTGGGCCTTACGCTACGTCAGAGCAGAGGCATCACTCTGTGAAGTTGGACCTTGCTTCTGTGTTCTCTCTTCCTGTGGCTCTTTGCTATCATAATTCGTGCCTGGGTTCTGCAGTCTTTCATCTAAGCCTCCGGCTGTTTTAGATCTAAGGATGCTCACCTATGAAATGGCTTCTATACTATTTAGTGGTGTAATTTTCACCTTTTCATATGTGGATAAATCAAAATTTGTGTTTTCATATCTGTCTATCTCCAATAAGATGAAGATCATGTACCCAAGGGACTCCTGAGTACTTCTGACAGAAATTCCTTCTTTATAATGGAAGAATTCATGTGTTTCCCAAATTGGTACATTTTATATATTCTAAGAGTGTTTAACACTTCATCTATTCCCCAGATATCCAAGCTGAATAGAATTCTTAAAGACATGTTGAGAGAATTCTAGGTAAGATTGGACAGTTGAGAAGCTACACAGTGTGACTTGGTAAGAGAAATCAGTCAGGTTAATGCACAGGAATCTATTCCTGGAAGAGGATATAGCTGTAAATAAATTTACTAAATCACATGAAATTTCCAGAGTGCAGCAAGGGGCAGTCAAAAAGGGACATGAACCAGTCTACAGCAGGCAACTTCAGCTGAACTGGAAACAACCAGGGAATCACATACACACGTGCACACACACACACACACACACACACACACATACATACATACATCACACACAAAACACAGACATATACAGGACATACATCCTGCACACATGCATACACATGACACACACACACACCCTACCTCATCATTGATATAGGGAGAATTGTGTGAGATAACTATGTGATAAGAACAGGAGACAAAATCTTGCCAGGCAGTTAGGGTGGGGATCTGGGAAATGAGCAGATCTGCCTGTTACCCTTCACAAAACAGTTCTGTCTTGGCCTGAAGCATGGAGTGTTCTTGATTATACAAGCATTTCTGTCCTAGCCAGAAGCCAAAGCTAATAAAAATATTTTAGAAACTAGTTCCTTCATTTTGTCTCAATTCTCCTTTTACATAGCAACTTGATGCCTAGAAGCTCTTCCTGGTCAGATACTGCACTGGCCCATGAAGGTGTACCAGAAACTCCAACCCAGACACTGAGAAGGAGAGGTACATGGACACATCTCAGTGGAACAACTGCACTGAGCAGTGTGCCCTACCCCATACCTAACGCAACAAACCCCATTAACCTGCAGTGTTTAAAAGAAGTCCTAGGTGATTTTATGAAAGCTCTGCTAGACTGGTTTCTCTTTAGTTTTTGCTTATAATAAAGTTCCTTTCTTAAAGTCCTTTATCTGTAAAAGTCAGATCTTAAGTTCAAGAGATAAAGAACATGGAAGCTACTAGCCTGGGGTAGCTTTGGTGGCTGTTGATTATCTGAGGTCCTGACCCGCAAGTTATGCTTATGTGAAGTGAGGAAACCCTCCATCACAAAGGCCTCTCACTACTCTCCCCATGCCATTTCACAAGGACTGTGTATACTGGTAACACTGAAAATGATGAGGCAGAGATTTGGCCCTAAACACTACGGGTCTGGATGAGGTCACTCCCAGACAGCGGTATAACCTCTCTACCTCCCATGAAGAATCAGAAAGAGAAGAGATAAAGGAGTGGACCAGGGACCCTCTCTGTAGGCAGCCAAGGTCTAGGGCTATATGTGAAACCTGGGACTGAAGACTGAGGCTGGAAGGCAGTTCCCTGATGTGTGGCTCCCACCCATCAGCAGGACCAGGTGTGCCAAGCTTTCACTTTTCCCTTCCCCACAGGAGCCAATCTGCACAACAAAGGACTGGAGATTAGTTCAGGGAATGGACAAAGAAGTTGAAGGTGTAACCTTTGGAGTAATGTGGGTGGTATAGTTCCAGCCTCTGTGAACATCAAAACAGGAACTGAGACTTATACTGACTAACTCAGTACACTTAGGCCAGAAAACACAATTTTTAAAGTAGTTCATTTAAACACATCTTTAAAGAGAGATACATACCCTGAATTTGTCTTTACCTGTTTGAACTGGAGGTGTAAGCTGCAGCTCCCTATCACTGTGGATTGTTACATGAGACGTCATGAGTAAAGAAAGAACACAAAACTCACATCAAGAAATGACAGACTGAGGCCATAATATTTTAGAATTAGTGTGCTTCTATTGAGTTTTGTCATTTATTATTGCTCATTTCTTTATTTTCTACTTAAAAGTCTTTACTATTCTCACTCACATTATAAATATGTCATTGGTCTTTCTCTAGCACACATATTACGTGTTAGACTTTATGGTTGTGTTGTATGCTGACCCACTGTGTTATGGATTCTCTGTCCTTCCTATGTACAACATGTGTGCATTCCCATTCACTGCTGTCTCATTCGCTTTTCTGCTTCACATCCCCTCCTCTTTACTTCTTAGCTGTTCTCTTCTATAGCTTTGAAAGGGATTACACCTACTGTCCTGCACACAGATACTGTCGAGCCAGGGAACAACACATATCAATATGACTACAAACTGGTCCTATTTAAATATTGTAAATAAATTTAACTGAAATAATACAGCTAATAAAAACAATATTCACCAATTCAATAACCTGAGATATGTAAGTCTCAACATAGAATTATAATAAACATGAAAAATCAATATGATATGTCCTCTTCAGAAATATCAGTTCTCCAGTAATGAATTACAAAGGAAAACAACCCCAGAGAAAAATTCAAAACACTAATTTTAGAATGTTTAAGGAGACCTTCCCTTCCCTCTGGGACCCTAAAGCCATAAGAAGACCCAATGCACAAGTCTCTTGCTTGCTGTAGAGGTAGCCATAACATCTACCTTTCTCTGAGACCCCAATGCTCACATGAAGACCTGTGACAATCCTAAGGCCACCATCCACACAATGTTCTCAATTACCTCATGGCTTGCTTCTCCCTCCTCTTCTCTCAGACTCTAAACTCAGCATCAGAGGAACTGCTGGGAGGTTTGCTCATTCCATGAAGTACAATGAGTGAAACAACTTTGACCATGACAGAAGATAGGTAGAAAATATTTAGGCCAACAGAACCTGAAGCAAAAATTTTGTATTCATGTTGAAAATAAATAAAACAAGATTCTGAGTTCACACGAATGACAGGGACGTGTCAAACATTAAAGACTTGAAAATAAAAATTATAATCAAAACTGAGAGTATTCCTTCATACCCCAACCTTCCTCTTTCACCCCTCCTCCCATCAGTACCTATCATTGTACTAGACAATTTCACTCTCCTTGCATGTCATGTAACATTATATATCCCTATGAAATTTAGGAACCACAAATACGGATAAAGACATGGTATTTGTCTTCATAATCATTTTTGAATGTACAAATGTTCATTTTTATGTTTCTCAGTAATAAAATCTAATAAACCCCTCATTGTGCTCTGTGTTTAGCTGTGCTCAAAATGTTTCCACCTCTCAGCGATTACAGGAATGATTGCCTACATTTTCCTGAATCTTTCAGGAATTGGGTATATACTACTTCTATCCCTTGGGTTTTCAATTGATAAATTCTGTGACTATAGTATCAGCATCAAAGATATAACCAGGTATTAAATAGTACCTTTTTTACTTCTAGCATGACCTTTTCTTAACGATTCAAGATACTACTTTTTTTCAGTACATTGGTTTTGTAGACTTCTCATATTCTCTTACCGTTAGCTGTTCTATTGATTAACTAGTCTGCCTCCATCTTAGGCTTGGAAGAAATTTTACAGCAAAGACAAACTAAATTCATTTCTGTTTATGATTAAATCTCTTTTTCCAGGATTGAGCTATGCCCCACTTGTAACCTTAACTACAAATGATACTGTACCACCTGGTTCAACAATAAATGCCTTTGTTTCAAAAGCTTATTATGACCACTTTGTTAAGACTACCTTATTATGACCAATTGACAGCCAATGTCTTTGTTTCAGGAGATTGTTATGACCACATTGTTATGACCAACTTGCAGCCATGTCTTTATTTCAGATGATTGTTATGACCAATTTGTTTATGCTTATGTTCTTCTTCTGCAACCCCACCTATTTGCCTGCCAAGTACCCTATTTAGAAACACCTCCTCCTGTCCATGTCCAATGCTGATCTCTTGAAATCCACCTTTAGGGAGAGATAGCCATACACACAAATAATAAAGCACGCTTTAATGAATTTGGTCAGATAATTTGGGTCTGTGGTCTCAAATGTGTGAGGTTAACACTATGCTTTGATTCAACACCTGTAAAGATCCTTGCATTATGCTCATTAGCTTACTGTTTAAGTGCTTGCAATTCTTAAATTTTGCAATAGCAATTAGATTGTTTCCCCTGTCCTTTTTAAAATTCAATTAAACTTCAAGATAAACTTATGATGTCTTTCTCTTTAAATATGCTTTGGGAATCACATGCGATTTCTAGCAATTTTACAAATGGACTCAGGAATCAAGTCTCTTGAAAGTGGCATAGCTGTAATTCTCGTTACTGGAAGCAGAGCAATAGCTCCTATCTGGTCATGCAGGTAAGTTTGGGAAGTAGGTAAGTAAATAGCAGATGCTGTCCTAGGAGACATCAGAGTTCTGCAGTACTTTCCTTCTTGCTTATATCTGGAACTTCAAGGAAGTAAGGCCTAGGAAGGAGGCTTCTTTGTGGTGATTTGAATGTCTCTTTCCCATGTAAACTACTTCGCAGCTTGTCTCATTACAACATTTGTAAAAGCAGTCTGGAAGCACTGGTGCACAAATGAATTATTTAAGTTCTGCAGCCAAATGTCCTGATCTGGCGTGCTGCTACTTAATGCACTTTAAGTGAGCCCATGGAGGCACAGCAGAGGAGGCAGGGGGAGGATGCAAACCAAGCTTTATTAGCCACAAACAGCCACACTATAACATTTATTAAGTAGTCGACAAAATTTGTTTAAATAACTTTGATTCTGGAATAATCGTCGCTATTGTGGCCGTCTTCTAGGGATAGGAATATTTCCTTGTCAAAAACATTTATTTTCTTGTCACTTTTGTTAATATAATGGGCTCTGGGGATTTTCTGAGAATTTCTTAGCAAATTGTGATTTCCAACAAATTACTATGTGTCTTCCACTGAATACAGCTTTAATAGCTGGGGTGGGGGAGGAGAGGAAAGCCACACACATCATTGTCTAACAGTGTATCATCTTATTATCAGTGTCACATTTAGGAGTTTTAGCTGCCCTAGAAAATGAGGAGCCAGACAGTCATGTGTCCTTTACAGTCCTTCTCCAATGAGCAGTGTCAATAAACCTCTCCAAGTCAGGCAGGCCTGAGGCTAATTCTTTTTCTCTTGAGCAATGAATCATCCCTTAAGACCAAATGATTTACATAGCAGTTACCAATGTATCGTTTTTTCCTTTCTTTTCTTTAATGTCAAGTAGAATAGAAGATGCTCAAATTGTTTCTGAATCTCAGACACAAATGTAACCTCATATCACTAGGACAAGCTGGGACTAGAGGTTTACCAGAGAGGGTACTGGATACATCTGGGTTACAAGTCCTTTTAATTTAGTGATGGCCATCATTTTAATAAAAAAAACCAGAAAAATTAAATATATCTAAGTACTCAATGATTAGGCAATAGTAATTAATATTCAATAAACTAAGAGCACACTCAATCAACTAAGAGCACACCTTTAGCAGTATGAAATATGCCTATTTGTTTACCTGTCTTATTCCTTTATAACCTGAGGCTACAGGTGATGATTTGTGTATGTGTTTGTGGCTATAGTTACTTATATTTGGAAAGCCACTTCAAGAAAAGAAAGAAGGAAAGGAGGGAGGAAATCAGAATGAGGAAGAAATGAAGGAAAGGAAGAAGGGAGAGGGTGGGAGAAAGATGGATGAGAGAGAGAGGAAGGAAGAAAGAAGAGGGAGGGAGGAAGGGGAGGAGGGAGGAAGGTAGGGAAGGGAAGGGAAGAGAAGGGAAGGTGGAAGGGAATGTCTCTAGTATGCTTTCTGTTGCTGTGATAAACAGCACAGTAATAAGAACTTGGGAAGAAATATATTTATTTCACATCATAGAGGGAAACTAGGGTAAGGCTTCAAACAGGAACCTGGAAGCAGAAGCAAAGCAAACACCACTGGAGAATGTTGCTTACTAACTTGCTAAGTCTACGTTCTTATACAAACCAGGGCCACCTGCCCAAGAGTAGCACTGCCCACAATGTACTAAGCCTGCTCACGCTAATCGTTAAACAAAGAGTAATCTTCAAACACATACTTACCAGCTGATCTGATGGAGATAACTCTTCCACTGAGGTTTAACCTTCCCAGGGGACTCAAGTTTGTGTCAAGGTGACAAAAATTAACAGAACAAAGATGGAGGCAAGGATTGAAGAAGGAAGGAAGGAAGGAAGGAAGGAAGGAAGGAAGGAAGGAAGGAAGGAAGGAGGAACTGTATTTTATTAATACATGGGGAAGATTCTAGGACAGGGAATAAGAGTCAATGCATCTTACCATCAAAGTAACTTTGCAGAAGTGAACAAATGTGTTTCCTCAGTGTTAACTAATGCTGCAGCTATCAATGGGCAGTGAGGTTGTGTTTCCTCTTATTTTTCTTCCTGCCATGAGGATTCAAGTCTTTGGGTGAGATATGGTCTCACTAGAAGATACTGATTTCCACTTGACAATGAGAATCATCAAGGTTTGCTCATTTACTCATTTAATTGCTTAGTAAAGATTGAATCACTACTGGATACTAAAATTCACCCTGTTTGAGTGATATTGCCATTATTGAACTTTATTATGTACTGAGAGATTCATAGTAAGGTAAGGAAATATATACTGCAGCCAACACCATCTACAAAATGGGTATATAAAGGCAGTTATGGAGCCTACAAGTATGACACTGACCTAGTGCTGATAGAGATGAATCACTAGGCAAGGCCTGGAAAAGCCTTTCATAAGAAACGTACTGAGCTGAGAATCTCACTGTTGGATGTGATGGTTAAGCTTTGTTGTCAACTCAATTAGATTTAGAATTACCAGGGAGACACACGTATTTGCATGTGTTTAAGTGTGTTTCTAGAGAGAGTCAACTGAAGAGAAAGACTCACCCTGAGTGTAGGTGGTACCATCTCATGGACTGTGATAATAAAAGACATGAGCTGAGTTCCAAGGTAACTGTGCACCAGCATTTACTTCTCTTGCTCCCTCATTTAAGACATCATGTAAGCAGCCACCTAATAGTTTGGCTGACGTACCTTCACTGCCATGATGGTTTGTGCACTCAATTTGTGAGCCCAATTACATTTTCCAACTTTAAGATGTTTCTATCAGGAGTTTTGCCACAACAACAAAAACAGTAAATAGTGCACCAACCAATGGAGTAAAATCTATGAATATAGTGACTTCTTTCATTGCTACAAACACCTGATGAGAGGCAACTTTAGGGAGAAAGGATTTATCCTGGCTTACAATTTGGTAGTTCCATGTGGAGAGCCGCAATAGCATTCGCCATCACAAGATGGCGCCGGCTTCCGCTGTGCCAGCTCGACCTCTTTTCAGGAAACAAGCTGTGTGCACATGTGCAAGAGTGTGTTTGCGGCAAGTCTTTGCCCACCCCGGGGCGTGCCAATGAGATCATGGGTAAGCTACCAATCAGGCGTGGACATGCCGTGCTAGGGTGTTTTTAAGCAGCGCCCTTTTGGGGCTCTGCGTCTTCCTCTTTAAGATGCAATAAACGCTTTGCTGCAGAATCATCCTGGTGTTCCGTGCGCGTTCTTGCTGGCAAGACGATAGCGCGGGACAGTTCCATTCCATTATGATAGGGAAGGTGGTGACAACGGACATGAGGTTGCTGGCCACTCTGTGCCACAAAGAAGATTCAAAGAAAGAATATTCAGTATAGTACGACAGCCAATAGAATGTGGCCACCCACACTTGTGGTGGGTGCTCCAATTTCAATTAACCCAATAGAGAAACTCCCTCATAGACATTCTCAGGGGCTTATTACCTCAATACCATCCTCCACTGTATGTGTATTGGGGGCCTCATATCAGCTGGTGTATGCTGCCTGTTTGGTGGTCCAGTGTTTGATAGATCTCAGGGGTCCAGATTAATTGAGACTGTTGGTCCTCCTATAGGATCGCCCTTCTCCTCAGCTTCTTCCAGCCTTCCCCAATTCAACAATAGGGGTCACCTGCTTCTGTCCATTGTTTGGGTGCAAATATATGTATCTGACTCAGCTGCTTGTTGGGTCATTTGGAGTGTAGTCATGCTAGGTCCCTTTTTGTGAGTGCTCCATAGCCTCAGTAATAGTGTCAGGCCTTGGTACCTCCCCTTGAGCTGGATCCCACTTTGGGCCTGTTGCTGGACCTTCTTTTCCTCAGGTTCCTCTCCATTTCCATCACTAATTCTTTCAGACAGGAACAATTATGGGTCAGAGTTGTGACTGTGGGATGGCCCCTCTCTCCCTATTTGATGCCCTGTATTCCTGCTGGAGGTGGGCTTTATAAGTTCCCTCTCCCTACTGTCTGGTGTTTCATCTAAGGTCCCCCCCTTTAAGCCCTGAGGGTCTCTCACATCCCAGGTCTCTGGTACATTCTGGAAGGTCCCTCCCCCAACCTCCTATCTCCTGAGTTTGCCTGTTTCCATTCTTTCTGCTGTCCTTCAGGACTTCAGTCTTTTTCCCTCACCAAATACAAGATTAGGTTACCCACTCCTCACTCCCTGGTCCACTTTCCCTCCCAGGTTCCTCCCTCCCTCCTCACTTGTGATTGCTTTCTCCTCCCTCCCAAGTAGGACTAAGGCTTCCTCACTTGAACACTTCACCTGGTTGAGCTTTTTGAGTTCTGTGGACTGTATCTTGGATATTCTGTACTTTTTTGTTTGTTTGTTTGTTTGTTTGTTTGTTTTGGCTAATATGCACTTATTAGTGAGTACATATGATGCAAGTCCTTTGGGGTCTGAGATACCTCACTCTGGATGATATTTTCTAGTTCCATCTATTTGCCTGCAAAACTCAGGATGCCCTCGTTCTTAATAGCTGAGTAGTATTCCATTGTGTAAATGAACCACATTTTCTGTTTGCATTTTTCTGTCTTGGGACATCTAGGTTGTTTCCAGAATCTGGCTATCACAAATAAGGCTGCTATGAACATAGTGGAACATTTGCCCTTATGGCATGGTGAGACATCTTTTGGGAATATTTCCAAGCATGGTATTCTGTTTTTGTTTGTTTTGTTTTGGTTTTGCCTTTCCAGATGAATTTGAGAATTGCTTTTTCCATGTCTTTGAAGAATTGTGTTGGGATTATGTTAATTCTGCCAATCCATGAGTATGGGAGATCTCTCCATTTTCTGAGATCTTCTTCATTTTCTTTCTTGAGAGACTTGAAGTTATTGTCATACAGGTCTTTCACTTGTTTGGTTACAGTTACCCCAAGACATTTTATATTATTTGTGGCTATTATGAAGGGAGCTGTTTCCCTAATTTCAATTTCGTTCTCAGCCTGTTTATCCTTTGTATAAAGGAAAGCTACTGATTTATTTGAGTTAATTTTATATCCAGCCACTTTGCTGAAGTTGTTTATCAGCTGGAGAAGTTCTCTGGTAGAATTTTTGGGTCATTTATGTATACTATCATATCATCTGCAAATAGTGATACCTTTATTTCTTCTTTGCCAATTTGTATCCCCTTGATCTCATTTTTTGTTGTCTTATTGTTCTAGCTAGCACTTCAAGTACTATATTGAATAGATAGGGGGAGAGTGGGCATACTTGTCTTGCTCCTAATTTCAGTGGAATTGATTCAAGTATGTCTCCATTTAATTTAATATTAGCTGTTGGTTTGCAGTAAATTGCTTTTACTTCATGAATAGGTATGGGCCTTGAATTCCTGATCTCTCCAATACTTTTTTTTTTTCTGAGACAGGGTTTCTCTGTATAGCCCTGGCTGTCCTGGAACTCACTTTGTAGACCAGGCTGGCCTCGAATTCAGAAATCTGCCTGCCTCTGCCTCCCAAGTGCTGGGATTAAAGGCATGCGCCACCACGCCCGGCTCTCTCCAATACTTTTAACATGAAAAGGTGTTGTATTTTATCAAATGTTTTTCTGCATCTAAGGAGATGATCATGTGATTTTTTTCTTTGAGTTTGTTTATACAGTGGATTATGCTAATGGATTTTTGTATATTAAACCAACCTTACATCCCTGAGATGAAGCCTACTTGATTGTGGTGAATGATGGTTTTGATGTGATATTGGATTCTGTTTGCAAGAATTTTGTTGAGTAATTTTGCATCGATTTTCATAAGCAAGATTGGTTTTTGGTTGGGTCCTTATGTGGTTTAAGTGTCAGAGTAATTGTGGCTTCATAAAACAAGTTAGGTAGACCTTGCGCATAAACTCTGCAGACAGTCCCAAGGTACCCAGAGGACTCTCCACACAGCAGGTGTCCTAGCACACCCAAGATCTTGGGTTAGCAGTTTTTTATGTTTTGAATTTTCTTTGACAGTTATGTTAATCTCTTCTATGGTATCTTCTACACCTGGGATCCTCTCTTCTCTCTCTTGTCCTCTGTTGGTGACGCTCACATCTGTGATTCCTGACCTCTTTCCTAGGTTTTCCTTTTCCAGCTTTGCCTCCATTTGTGTTTTCTTTATTGTTTCTCTTTTCACTTTTAGGTCTTGGATTGCTTTATTCAATTCTTTCACCTGATTACCTGTGTTTTTCTATATTTCTTCCAATGAGTTATTGACATCCTCCTTAAAGGACTCTATTATCTTCATGAGATAGAATTTTAGGACAGATTCCTCATTTTCAGGTGTGTTGTTGTATTCAGGGCTTGATGTGGGAGAAATGGGTTCTGATGATGTCCACATATATTGGCTTCTGTTGCTTATGGTCTTGCGCTTGCCTTTTGCCATCTGGATATCCCTGGTGTCTTTTGGTCCGGGTGACTGTCTGGAATCTGCCTATTTTGTCCCTGGGTTGCTCCAGATCTCCTAGTAGGCTTGCAGCCTTGGCTGTATCCAACCACCTGTGGGGCCTTCCAACTGGGGACTCTTCACAGGGGCAGAGAAGCTGCTGATCTGTTACTGTGGCTGCAGTAGATCTCCTGGGAGGCCTTCAGATTGTTGGGTATTTAGTGGAGCAGTCAATCTGTTGTCTAACTGCTCTGAGTATAGCTGATTCTCAACTGCTCTGAGTGCAGGAAGTTCTCTAGGATGGGTTTTAGGATATGGTGTCTTCATGGGAGCAGACCAGCTAGGAGTCTGCCCCAGCAGACAGGTCAGGGAGAAAGGGGTGGAAGGCATAGAAGGGGAGTGGTATTTGGGAGGGTGGGGGTTTTGGTGGGTGATGGGTTCCGAGTCCACAGGGTTCCCAGCAGCAGCTCTGGAACTCCAGAGGAGGGGTGGTATTCTTACCAACTGCTCTAAGTGCCGAGGGTTCTCTGGGATGGGTCAGGATATGGTGTCTTCACTGGATCAGACCAGCTAAGAGTCAAAGTTCTTAGCTTTTTCTTGAACATCAACCTTTGTGCATAGAGCTGTTGAGTGCTTAAATGAAATTATCTTCTATGAAATGAAGAAATGACAATGAAATGTTGATTGTCTCCTATTAAATTCACACCAATCATGGTGAATGCCATACAATGAGAAATCCTATGTTGTATTGACTGGTTCCTACTGGTATTACCTTAAATATTTGTGCCTAACATGTTTGTTCATATAATTGCTTTTCCCTTGTAGTTGGAGTAAAACATAATCCTTCTGATATATTTAAAGTCATGGTGGAATATTCTCAATATAAAACACCTAAGATAACCATGGGCATAACCATAATGTTGTCATGGCTGCCAGACCAAAACTTTCTCACTACTGCCTGGGAATTTAAAAAGTTTATTTGAAGATACACAAAATATGCAATTAAAGTCATTTGAATAGCTCTAGTGGTAAAAAATGAGTTTCTTAGTTTGTCTTTGCAGGGACATCACATGTGCCATTTTTTTCCCATGACACTCTCTGCCAAGAGGCCTGACAACACATACTACAGAACATGCAGTTTTTACACCAACAGTAGCTTCCATTGTATCCCTTAATGGTCTCTCTGAAAACTCTATGTATAAATATTGTTCCAGTTAATGCAAGTAATTAGCTTATTCTTTTCTTTTCTTGTATATGTGTGTGTGCATGTTCATGTGTGTGGACACATATATGTGTATACATGTTTGTGCAAATGCATATATGTCGAGGTCTGTGGTTAACATCAGGGTTCTACCTAAATCATACTCTATCATATTTTCAGAGACAGGGTATCTCACTGATCTTGTAGCTTGCACAGACAGCATGGCCAGTGTGCTCCAGGAATCCTCTGTCTCTACCCTGCAGTACTAAGATTTCAGGCATGTGTCAGCTCACCTGGCGCTTTCATGTGCATGAAGATCTGAGCTCAGACTCTGACACTTAACGCTTCTCCCAGGCCTCAAATCATTGCCTTTTAGCCTTGCACTGTTTCCCACCATTTCAGCTTATCACAATCCCTTTAACTGACAGCCCTTTGTAAAATGAGAGATTTGGTTTTACTCCTTCTCAGCTTGTGCTCATGGCAATGTCTCATACATGCATAATCACACCTCCATGTAAGGGTATCTGCAGGATAAATTCCCAGAAGCAAGTTTAACAGGGTCAAGGCAAATAAGTACATTTGATTCTGATAGATTTTGACAGATTATCTTGTACAGAAGTTCTATTGATGCACACTTTCCACAGCCTTGCCTGTGAGTGTCAGCTTACACCAAATTAACACAGCATGTATTCAAAAATTTTATCACTGTCAAACTATGGGTGAAAAGAATGCATCTTTATCTTTTTACATTTTATGCATTTTCCATGCACGTTGGTACATGTCTTATCACTGGAACTGAACTCAGATTAAGTAGTTTAGCAATAAACACTTTTACCCAGCAAACCATCGCTCTGACCCAAGAAAAGCATCCTGTGTTTAAAGTTTTAGTTTCTCTTTGGTTGGATATTTCTTTCTCTTTTGCTAGTAATGATTTGAATTATAGATTCTTCTTTCTTCTGAAACAATGTGATTATTTATAAAAGTTGCTAATATTTTGAAAATGAGCCATAGGCTAACTAAAGGAGGTTTTTTGACTTGGAAAGGAAATGTCTGTGCACGTGTTGAAAGACCTGTGTTTTCATGTAAACATGAATACACATGTATGAACAACAGTTATCTCAGCATCTTATACTGAAATGCTTTGTTAGCGTGGATAAGATCTGTCACTTAACAAAATCATTATATTATGATCTTTTGATTATAAAAAATTCTAAAATACATAATGGAAAAAATAAAAGAACAAGAAGGAAATAAATTACTTTTAACCAGAACATGTAACTTTGGAATACATGGTAACATGTGATGGATAGGCAGTTATGAGGAATAGCACAAAACTTGAGAGATGAGCAGAGGCAAAGACAAGAGGTAGTGGAAGAAACCCCCACAATATTCTCAGTAGGAGTACCTTCAAGGGATTGCCTAGAATTTGAAGACCAAATCACGTTTGCTGCTAAGTTTTGGTGTTATTTTGATATTCTGGATATGCCTACCACTCCACCACAATATGCACATACACTCATCTGTCTTCTACCTGCTGTGCAAACTACTTTGATCTATTCATATTCAGGGGGAAGCAAAGTCTTGACTTTGGTGATGTGTTTATGAAGGTGCATTGTTATGCAATGCAAGAATCAGAATGAAATGAGGAGATGGTAGGGAAAGGAATGACAGCCTAGTATGAGTTGGGAATCTTAGTCAGAACGTATTTGGTGATGGAAACCTTCTCCAATGAAATCCAAGGTTGAGAAGAGCAGTGGATGTGCAATGCACTCTACAGGAACTCCCAAATTGCAGCAAGAAAAGTTTAAACTAAATGGTTTCTATTAAAATTAAAGTCTAAATAAATTCAGAATTTAATTAAAATTTAATTTCAAGATCTTAGGTTTTGAGTATGTAAGTCTGTGTTTTAGTTCTTCACTTACATCGGTGTTTGTCATTTAATGAACACTCTGTATTCACCACTGGCAGTAAAGATGGGTGGTAACAGCCCTGATGGAAATGGTGCTAAAACACCAGCTTATCATTATCCTTAGAGTGAAGGAAAACCAGCACACAAAACAGTCATCCTTGTGGTCTTTTATCTCCTCTCTATTCACCAAAACTGAAGAAAGTATATCACTTTTACTTGCAAATCCCACTCATCTTAATCAGCCAGTAGATATAATGTGTAGGCACTGATGAATGATCTGAGGTTTCTATTTAGTCATAAAACACTCTACATTCTAACTTATGCATATCTCATGGTCAAATTCGATATTGAGTGGAAGCATTACCTTTAACTATTGGATTATGTTTGAATTGTTTCAAATTACAATTATCTCGGAGGGAAAAAAAAACTAGAGTTATAGGATAAAAGGAGGATTTGGCTATGTGTCAGCTGAGAGCTACGAGGCTT
This sequence comes from Mus caroli, assembly GCF_978045245.1. Classification (NCBI taxonomy): domain Eukaryota; kingdom Metazoa; phylum Chordata; class Mammalia; order Rodentia; family Muridae; genus Mus; species Mus caroli. The sequence continues at coordinate 105,240,388 of NW_028227268.1, forward strand.
GTGTGGTCAAACTGGAAAACTCTGAGATCCCAGCACTGTTGTGCTGTTCAGGAGCCAAGTATTAGCTCATTGGTAAAATGGTGGTTTCACCCAGGCCACATCTAATCTGCTCTGTTTCAGGAGAGAAAGTATTTTGAACAAGTTTAATTTTGTTTTGAATCATAGTGTGCTTGCAAACTTTTCCTGTAATTAGAGAGGAAAGTTCCAAAAAGGAAGAGGTAAAATTTGACTGGCAGCTGGCTTAGGGTTTGTTGCCAAATATGATATGTACTCTGCTTTGCTCAATGAGTGTTTGCTTAGAAGAAAGGAAGAGACATAGCATGTGCATTTGCGTTTTGTGTGCTGGGGTCCTCCAAAACAAGGTTTGATTTAGCTGAGTTCCAAAAAACAAAAATCACATTCATAGTAATCCCAACAAGCAAAATCTAAATAAAGAGGTTGTTTGGATATGAATGTTCATCTCCAGCAATACTGACACCAAGTAGGGTGGATTGTATAAGATGCTGAAGGAGGCTTCAGGGAATGAAGAAAGGAGCTTAGTAGATAATAATAGCTACTGGACCCCAGTTTCATCATACAATGGAGACTGCTGGGCTGTTTGCCAAGGCTTTAGATAAAGCAAACAGTCAGGCCAATAGGCCTGGATATGACTTCAAAGTCAAGGGATCCAAATCAGGAAACTAAATGTACCAGACAAAAACGCAGACTCTGAAGTGGGATGGATTAGGCTAAAGGCCAGGATGTACTTCTTAGTGGTCCTACAGAGATGAGAAAAATAGGTAACCTCCCAAGACCCACTCTGCTTCAGTTTCCTTAGCTGAAAGGTTAAAATAACATAGTAGATTTCATTTATTTAGTTTAATTCTTATTGTAAGATAAACATATTCACTCACTTATAATTGTATAAGCTTGAGGATTAAAATTGTATTTAACTGGTTATGATATCTTACTATAATGATACAGTCACAAGACAAAAGTCACAGAAAAAACATTATTCTATTAGAAAATATTAGATAAAATTATAAAGCAAACAAAATTCCTGAACACACGAAGTCACTGTCTACTATTTCAAAAGCAGTTGTTGAATCAGGGAAGTGTATATATTTAAAAGGGAATATATAGCTTCAGGGCTCCATCAACACCCTGGAGCTAAGGCAGTTCCACAGCACTTCATATCCGATCTCTGCCCAGAAAATAAATGGACTCCAAAGGAGTGCTTAAACACCTAAGATCAAAGGTTCACAGGCCCACAAGAGGGACAAGCTCCAGTCAGAGACAGCAAGACCAACTAACACCAGAGATAAGCTCACAGCAAGAGGCAAGCACAAGAAACTTACCAACAGAAACCAAAGCTACTTGGCGTCATCAGCACCTAGTTCTCCCAACACAGCAAGTCCTGAATATCCCAAAATACTGGCAAAGAAAGATTCTAAATTAAAATCACATCTTATGATGATGATAAAGGACTTTAAGAGGGACATAAATAACTCCCTTAAAGAAGTAAAGGTGAGCACAGGTAAACAAGTAGAAGCCATTAAAGAGAAAACACAAAAATTCCTTAAAGAATTACAGGAAAATATGACCAAACAGGTGAAGGAATTCAACAAAACCATCAGGGTCTAAAAATGGAAATAGAAACAGTAAAGAAATCACAAAGGGAGACAACTCTGGAGATAGAAAACCTAGGAAAGAGATCAGGAGCCATAGATGCAAGCATCACCAACAGAAGACAAGAGATAGAAGAGAGAATCTCAGGTACAGAATATACTATAGAAAACATTGACACAACAGTCAAAGAAAATGCAAAATGCAAAAAGCTCCTAACCCAAAATACCCATGAAATCCAGGACACGATAAAACGAAACCTAAGGATAATAGGTATAGAAGAGAGTGAAGATTCCCAACTTAAAAGACCAGTAAATATTTTCAACAAAATTATAGAAGAAAACTTCCCTAACCTAAAGAAAGAGATTCCCACAAATATGCAAGAAGCCTACAGAACTGCAAATAGACTGGGCCAAAAAAGAAATTCCTCCCATCACAAAGAAAGAATATTAAAAGCAATAAGGGAAAAAGGTCAGGTAACCTATAAAGGCATACCTATCAAAATAATACTAGACTTCTCACCAGAGACTACAAAGGCCAGAAAATCCAGAGCAGATGTTATACAGACCCTAAGAGAACATAAATGCCAGCCTAGGCTACTATACTCAGCAAAACTCAATTTTCATAGATGGAAAAACCAAGATACTCCATGACAAAAAAAAAAAAATTACACAATGTCTCTCTACATAGATGTAAAACTCCAAGACATGGAGGGAAACTACACTCTAGAAAAGGCAAGAAAAAAGTCTTCTTTTAACAAACCAAAAAGAAAATAGCTGATCTTTGGCATGAACCCTGCGGAGGGTGCCAGGTCCCCAGAGGACTCTCCACATCGCAGGCCCCCTAGCACACCCAGGACCTCAGGATCACTGGTGAGTGGAACACAACATCAGTTCCAAAGAATCACGAAGGATCTTGTGCTAGCAGGAACAGGGATAAAGAAACCCTGCCCGAACAGAGGCTGGGATTCGTTCTGGTTGGGGTCAGCCCTCACCATCCTCGGCATGAATACAGCAGAGGGTCCCAAGGTCTCCAGAGGACTCTCCACACCACAGGCCCCCTAGTATTCCCATGACCTTGGGATCACTGGAGAGTATGTGGGCAGCAGAAGCAACAGACCTTCTTGGACAGGGTCACTTCAGGTCTTCATCCTCACTCAAGAGGTAGAGCTGAGACCCAGAGGCCTGAGCAACTTCCTTGCCAGAGGAGAGTCAGTCTCCAGGGAGGGCTCCGACCCCAGGACTCAGGAGGTGGATCAGAGCTCCAGACTTCTGGAAACCTGCCGAGCAAGAGGAGAGCTTTCCTGCAGAGAGTGCTCTGATCACTGGGACTCAGGTAACAGTTGGACTCCCACGAGTGCTGACAGAGGCTAACAGAATCACAGGAGGAACAAGCTCCACCCAGAGACAGCTAGAAAATTAGCACCAAAGATTACTAGATGACTAAAGGCAAATGTAAGAATCTTGCTAACAGAAACCAGGACCACTAGGCATCATCAGAACCAGGTACGCCCACCTAGCGAGTCCTGGATAACAACACATCCAAAAAGCAAGGCTAGGATTTAAAATCATATCTCATGATGGTGATAGAGGATTTATAGAAGGGCATTAAAACTCACTTAAAGAAATACAGGAAAACACTGCTAAACAGGTAGAAGTCCTTAAAGAATTACAGGGAAACACTACTAAACAGGTAGAAGTCCTTAAAGAGGAAAGACAAAAATTCCTTAAAGAATTACAAAAAAATACAACCAAACAGGTAGTGGAACTGAATAAAACCATCCAAGATCTAAAGATGGAAGTAGAAACAATAAAGAAAATCCAAAGGGAGACAATTCTGGAGCTAGAAATCCTAGGAAAGAAATCGGGAACCATAGGTGTGAGCATCAGCAACAGAATACAAGAGATGGTAGAGAGAATCTCAGGTGCACAAGATTACATAGAGAACAAGGACACAACAATCAAAGAAAATGCAAAATCCAGAAAGATCCTAATTCAAAACATCCAAGAAATCCAGGACACAATGAGAAGACTAAACCTAAGGATAATAGGAGTAGATGAGAATGAAGATTTTCAACTTGGAGGGCCAGTAAATATCTTCAACAAAATTATAGAAGAAAACTTTTCTAACCTAAAGAAAGAGATGCCCATGAACATACAAGAAGCCTACAGGACTCCAAATAGACTGGAGCAGAAAAGAAATTCCTCCTGACACATAATAATCAGAACAACAAATGAACTAAATAAAGACAGAATATTAAAAGCAGTAAGGGAAAAAGGTCAAGTAACATATAAAGGCAGACCTATTAGAATTACACCAGACTTCTCACCAGAGAATATGAAAGCAAGAAGATCCTGGACAGATGTTATATAGACACTAAGAGAAGACAAAGGCCAGCCTAGGCTACTATACCCAGCAAAACTCTCAATTACCATAGATGGAGAAAAAAAGGTATTCCATGACAAAACCAAATTCACACAATATCTTTCCATGAACCTAGCCCTTCAAAAGATAATAAAGGGAAAACTCCAACACAAGGAGGCAAATTATGCCCTAGAGAAAGCAAGAAAGTAATCCTTCAACAAACCTAAAAGAAGACATCCACAAGAACAGAACCCCAACTCTAACAACAAAAATAACAGGAAGCAATAATTACTTTTCCTTAATATCTCTTAGTATCAATGGACTAAATTCCCCAATAAAAAGACATAGAATAACAGACTGGATACATAAACAGGACACAACATTTTGCTGCATATAGGAAACCCACCTCATGGACAAGACAGACACTACCTCAGAGTAAAAGGCAGGGAAACAATTTTCCACGCAAATGGTCCGAAAAAAGAAGCTGGAGTAGCTATTCTAATAACAAATAAAATTGATTTCCAACCCTAAGTTATCAAAACAGACAAGGAGGGGCACTTCATACTCATCAAAGGGAAAATCTACCAAGATTAACTCTCAATTCTGAATATCTATGCTCCAAATGCAAGGGCAGCCACATTCATTAAGGAAACTTTATTAAAGTTCAAAACACACATTGCTCTTACACAATAATAGTGGGAGACTTCAACAACCCACTCTCATCATTGAACAGATCCTGGAAACAGAAACTAAACAGAGACATATTGAAACTAACAGAAGTTATGAAAGAAATGAATTTAACAGATGTCTACAAAACATTTTATCCTAAAACAAAAGGATACACCTTCTTCTCAGCATCTCGTGGTACCTTCTCCAGAATTCACCATATAATTGGTCAAAAAATAGGCCTCAACAGATACAAAAGTACTCAAATTATCCCATGAATCCTATCAGATCACCACGGTCTAAGGCTGATCTTCAATAATAACATAAGTGATAGAAAGCCAATATTCACATGGAAGCTGAATAACACTTTATTCAATGATAACTTGGTCAAGGAACAAATACAGAAAGAGGTTAAAGACTTTTTAGAGTTTAATGAAAATGAAGCCACAACATACCCACACAATGAAAGTAGTCCTAAGAGAAAAACTCCTAGCTCTGAGGGCTGCCAAAAAAGAAACTAGACAGAGCATACACTAGCAGCTTGACAGCACACCTAAAAGCTCTAGAGCAACAGGAAGCAAATTCACCCAAAAGGAGTAGACAGGAGGAAATAATTAAACTCAGGGCTGAAATCAACCAAGTGGAAACAAAAGGAACTATTCAAAGAATCAACCAAAGCAGAAGCTGGTTCTTTGAGAAAATCAACAAGGTAGATAAACCATTAGACAGACTAACTAGAGGGCATAGGGAAAGCATCCTAATTAACAAGTCAGAAATGAAAAGGGAGACATAACAACATAACCTGAGGAAATCCAAAACATCATCAGATCCTACTATAAAGGGCTATATTCAACAAAACTGTAAAAACTGGATGAAATGGACAATTTTCTAGACAGATACCAGGTACCAAAGTTAAATCAGGATCAGATTAATGATCTAAAAAGTCCCATATTCCCCTAAAGAAATAGAAGCAGTCCTTAAGAGTCTCCTAACCAAAAAAAAAAAAAAAAAAAAAAAAAAAAAAAAAGCAAGCCCAGGACCAAATGGGTTTAGTGCAGAGTTCTATCAGACCTTCAAAGAAGACCTAAATCCAATTCTCCTCAAACCATTCCACAAAATTGAAACAGAAGGTACTCTACCCAACTCATTCCAAGAAGCCACAATTACTCTGAAACCTAAACCACATAAAGATCTAACAAAGAATGAAAACTTCAGATCAATTTCCCTCATGAACATTGATGCAAAAATACTCAATAAAATCCTCACAAAACGCATCCAAGAACACATCAAAACAATCATCGCTTTATCCCAGAGATGCAAGGATGGTTTAATATACAGAAATCCATCAATGTAATCCACTAGATAAACAAACTCAAAGACAAAAAAAAAAACCCACACGATCATCTCGTTAGATGCTGAGAAAACATTTGACACAATCCAAAACCCCTTCATGATAAAAGTCTTAGTAAATTCAAAATTCAAGGCCCATACCTAAACCTAATAAAAGCAATATACAGCAAACCAGTAGCCAACATCAATCTAAATGGAGAGAAAATTGAATCTATCCCACTAAAATCAGTGACTAGACAAACTGCACACTTTCTCCTTACCTAGTCAATGTAGTACTTGAAGTCCTAGCCAGAGCAATTTGACAACAAAAGGGGATCAGGGAAATACAATTTGGAAAGGAAGAAGTCAAAGTATCACTATTTGCATATGATAAAATAGTATATTTAAATAACCCTAAAAATTCTACCAGAGAACTCCTAAACCTGATAAACATCTTCAGTCCAGTAGCTGGATATAAAATTAACTCAAACAAATCAATGGCCTTTCTGTACACAAAGGATAAGTAGACTGAGAAAGAAATTAAGGAAACAACACTCTTCACAATCGTCACAAATAATATAAAATACCTTGTTGTGACTCTAACTAAGGAAGTGGAAGATCTTTATGATAAGAACTTCAAGTCTCTGAAGAAAGAAATCAAAGATCTCAGAAGATGGAAAGATCTTCTATGCTCATGGATTGGCAGGATCAACATTGTAAAAATGGCTATCTTGCCGAAAGCAATCCACAGATTCAATGCAATCCCCATCAAAATTCCAACACAATTCTTCACAGAGTTAAACCGGGCGATTTACAAATTCATCTGGAATAACAAAAAACCTAAGATAGCAAAATCTATCCTCAACAATAAAAGAACCTCTGGTGGAATCACCATGCCTGACCTAAAGCTGTACTACAGAGCAATTGTGATAAAAACTACATGGTACCAGTGCAGAAGCAGAAAGGTAGATCAATGGAATAGAATTGAAGACCCATAAATGAATCCACACATCTATGTCACTTAATCTTTGACAAGGGAGCTAAAACCATCCAGGGGAAAAAAGACAGCATTTTCAACAAATGGTGCTGGCACAACTGGCAGCTATCATGTAGAAGAATGTAAATTGGTACATTCTTTTCTCCTTGTATTGAGTTCAAGTATAAATGGATCAAAGACCTCCACATAAACCCAGAGTCACTGAAATTTATAGAGAAGAAAGTGGGGGAAAGCCTTGAAGATATGGGCACAGGGGGAAAATTCCTGAACAGAACAGCAACGGCTTGTACTGTAAGATCAAGAATCGACAAATGGGACTTCATAAAATTGCAAAGCTTCTGTAAGGCAAAAGACACTGTCAATAAGACAAAAAGGCCACCAGCAGATTGGGAAAGGATTTTTACCTATTCTAGGTCTGATAGGGGACTAATATCCAATATATACAAAGAACTCAAAAAGCTGGACTCTAGAAATTCAAATAACCCCATTAAAAATGGGGTACAGAACTAACCAAAGAATTCTCAACTGAGTAATACCGAATGGTTGAGGTGCATATAAAAAAAATGTTCAACATCATTAATCATGAGGGAAATGCAAATCAAAACAACCCTGAGATTCCACCTCAAACCAGTCAGAATGGCTAAGATCAAAAATTCAGGTGACAGCAAATGCTGGCAAGGATGTGGAGAAAGAGAAATACTCCTCCATTGCTGGTAGGATTGTAAGCTGTTACAACCACTCTGGAAATCAGTCTGGTGGTTCCTCAGAAAATTGGACATAGTACTACTGGAGGATCCAGCAATTCCTTTCCTGGGCATATATCCAGAAGATGTTCCAACTGGTAATAAGAACACATGCTCCACTATGTTCATAACAGCCTTATTTATAATAGAAGCTACAAAGAACCCAGATGTCCCTCAACAGAGGAATGGATACAGAAAATGTGGTACATTTACACAATGGAGTACCACTCAGCTATTAAAAACAATGAATTTATGAAATTCCTAGGCAAATGAATGGATCTGGAGGGTATCATCCTGAGTGAGTTAACCCAATCACAAAAGAACTCACATGATATGCACTCACTGATAAGTGGATATTAGACCAGAAACTTAGAATACCCAAGAGACAATTTGCAAAACACATGAAACTCAAGAAGAAGGAAGACCAAAGTTTGGATACTATGTCCCTCCTTAGAATGGGGAACAAAACACCCATGTACAGAGTTACAGAGACAAAGTTTGGAGCTGAGAGGGAAGGAAGGAACATGCAGAGACTGCCCCATCCAGGGATCCATCCCATAATCAACCACCAAAAGCAGACAGTATTGCATATGCCAGCAAGATTTTGCTGAAAGGATCCTGATATACCTGACTCTTGTGAGACTATGCCAGTGTCTGACAGATATGGAAGTGGATACTCACAGTCATCTATTGGATGCAACACAGGGCCCCCAATGGAGGAGCTAGAGAAAGTACCCAAGGAGCTGAATGTAACCCTATAGGAGGAACAGCAATATTAACTAACTAGTACTCCCTTAGCTTGTGTCTCTAGTTGCATATGTAGCAGTAGATCACCTAATCAGCCATCGTTAAGACGAGAGGCCCTTGGTCTTGCAAAGGTTATATGCCCCAATACAGGCGAATGCCCGGGCCAGAAAGCTTGAGTAAGTGGGTTGGGTAGCAGAGTAGGAGGAGGGTATAAGGGACTTTCAGGATAGCATTTGAATTGTTAATGAAGAAAATATCTAATAAAAATTGTTTAAATAATAATAATAATAAATGGAAAAAAAAAAGAAAATAGCCACAAAACATACTTCCACCTCTAACAACAAAAATAATAGGAAGCAACAATCACTAGTGATTCCTTAATATCTCTTAACATCAACGGGCTCAATTTTCCCAATAAAAAAGACATAGATTAACAGACTGGATGTGTAAACAGGACCTAATATTTTGCTGCATACCGGGAAACCCCTGTCAGGGACAAAGATAGACACTACCTCAAAATAAAAGGCTGGACATTTTTTTTTCCAAGCAAATGGTCCCAAGAAAGAAGCTGGAGTAGCCATTCTAATATGGAATAAAATCGACTTTCTACCAAAAGTTATCAAAAAAAAGAAGAAGAAGGAGGAGGAGGAGAAGGAGAAGGAGGAGGAGGAGGAGGAGGACAGTTCATACTCATGAAAGGAAAAATCTACCAAGATGGACTCTCAGTTTTGAACATCTATGCTCCAAATGCAAGGGCACCCACGCTCATAAAATAAAGCTCAAAGAAAACATTGTACCTCACACAATAATAGTGGGAGACTTTGATACCCCACTCTCATCAATGGACAGATCACAGAAAACAGAAACTAAACAGAGACACAGTGAAACTAACAAAAGTTTTGAACCAAATGGATCTAACAGATATCTTTAGAACAATTCATACAGAAAGAAAAGAACATGCCTTCTTCTAAGTACTTCTTGGTACCTTCTCCAAAATTGATCATATAATCAGTCACAAAACAGGCCTCAACAAATAGAAGAAAATGGAAATAATCCCATGCATCCTATCAGATCACCATGGATGAAGGCTGGTCTTTAATTACAACAAAAACAACAGAAAGCCCACATACACATGGAAGCTGTACAACTCTCTACTCAATGATAATTTCTTTTAAGGAAGAAATAAAGAAAGAAATGAAAGACTTTTTAGAATTCAATGAAAATGAAGGCACAACATACCCAAACTTATGGGACACAAAGAAAGCAGTGGTATGCAAATACACATTTATGTTAAGCTAAATTGCTTTTCAGTCTCCATTTCTAAACAGTGTTAGCAGCATAACTCTCATAAAAATATGGATTCCATCCATTCTTTCACAAAGAGAAGAAATATTAAATGTATTTAAGATTTTTAATTCTGTACAACTTAAAAGACTGCACATAGTTTTTTTTATAAGAAACCCTGATGTGGTCCTCAGTGGCATCATGGGACAGACATCACCATGGCATCAGGTGACAGCACAGGGCATTCACATCAATATGATCCCCAGTAGCAGAACATCCCACAGATATCAATATGGCTTCAGCTGCAGCACAGGTCACAGATTCTGCATAGCCCAGGGTGGTAACATGGGCCACAGACAATTACAAGGTCCCTGATGTGGTGGGCGTGGCCTGGTGGCTGGCTTGGTAGAATTTCAGTAAGGTTGAAAATAAGTTTGTGTGCACATTTATGTGCATTAATTTATGAGGTATGTTTTTACACATTTTTATTGATAGATATTTAGGTTCATTTTATATTGTAGCTATTGAGAAAATGCTTCAAAGATTATGAGAGTGGAGATTTCATCGTGAGCTGGTGAGTTCTTTCCTTCCTTCCTTCCTTCCTTCCTTCCTTCCTTCCTTCCTTCCTTCCTTCCTTCCTTCCTTCCTTCCTTTCTTCCTTCCTTCCTTTCTTCCATCCTTCTCTCTCTCTCTTTTGTGCATACACCCAGAATTAGCATTCCTAGATCACATGATAGTTAGAATTATAATTGATCATCAGTAAATATATTATAACCGGGCATAGGTTTTGTTTTCTATAAGCTCTGATGTTTCTTTTTCTGTAGTATTGCTTCATTTGAAATTATTTCTTTTTTCTTCCATCTTATTGGCTCTGAAGTTACGTGCTGTTTTATCATTCTTTCGGTGCTTATTCTAGAAATTATATCATCACGTTAATAACATTAATCCTATTCTAGTGTGGTGTCAGTCATTAAGTTTACCTTTTCCCAAACTGGAAAAATCTTGGAATAACCCAAGTTTTATGTTTTTACGTTAAAAACAGTATGTTTTTACACTGATTTAATTCTGATTTTTTTTTATATTTTTTAATTGGATATTTTATTTGTTTACATTTCAAATGTTATCCCCTTTCCCAGTTTCCCCTCTGCAAGCTCCCTATCCCACCCCCCTTACCCTGATTTTATGAGGATGCTGCCCTACTTACCTCACATTATTGCTCTTAACTGGAGCATCAAGCCTTCACAGGACCGAGGGCATCCCTTCCCACTTATGCCAGATAAGGCCCCTTCAGCTTCTTCAGTCCTTCCTTAACTCCTCCAATGGGGGCCCTGTGCTCAGTCAGATGATTGGTTGCAAGCCTCTGCATCTGTGTTGGTCAGGATCTTGCAGAGCTTCTCAGAAGACAGCTGTATCAAGCTCCTGTCAGAAAGCTCTTCTTGGCATCAGCAATAGTGTCTGGGTTTTGTGTCTGGATGTGAAATGGATCCCCAGATGGGGTAGTCTCTGCATGGCCTTTCCTTCAGTCTTGGTTCCATTCTTTTTCCATGTATTTCCTTTAGACAGGAACAATTTTGAGTTAAAATTTTGGAGATGGGTGGGTGGCCTCATCCCTCAAACAGGGGTCAGGCCTAAACTCTGGTTATGGTCTCCATAGTTTCTCCCTCCCTGTTGTTGGGTATTTCAGGTAATGTCATGCGAGTGTGGTCCTGAGAGGGTCTTGCTTTCCTGGCATCTGGGACTTTCTGGTTGCTACCCCCATTTCCCCATCACCTATCACTACACACCACTGTTCAATTTCCTGACCCTCTGTACATCTCCTCCATCTAGCTCTTCTCATACCTGATTTTGCCCCTCATTTTCCCTCCCCCTCCTCTCTTCTACCCAAGTCCCTCCCACCTTCGACTTCCCTTGATTATATTGTTCCCCCTTCTAAGCACGACTGAAGCATCCACTCTTTGGTCTTCTTTCCTCTTGAGCTTCATGTGGTCTGTGAGTTGTATCATGGTTATTGCATGCTCTTTGCCTAATATCCACTTATCAGTGAATACATACCATGTTATTGTGTGGCTGAGTTACGTCACTCAGGAAGAAGCCATCCATTTGCCTGCTAATTTTTTATAAGAAAAAAATAAGTTTTATATTAAATATTAACCCATATCAGGTGAGTGAAATTGGACAACCAAGTGCATTGCTTTTGATCTACAGTTCTGACAGAAATTTCTATAATCATCTATGTTAATTCAAAATTGTCCATACTTGTCAAATCAATCAATTTTTAAAATGCTAACAAATATTATTCTCCCTTATGCCAACAAAACCTTATCACTCCCACATCATAACCTCCTCCTCTCATTTTATATTTATTCTAACAAATGAAAAATTAAATATTTTTCCCTCAAAATAAAAATGTCCAGATGCTTATGTCTCTTCATCACTGATTTTTATCCTATATGCATATACATATAACATATACATACATATATAATATACTTATATATAATTGTGTACTTATATATGTATATATACTAACAATTATGTATATTATATATGTATACCTGTATGTATATATGTATACATGTGTATTTTTATATATGCCATGCATATATACCACATATATAGTATGTGTATAATATTCATATATGGAAAATATTTCTAATATTTTAGAAGTTTATGCCTAGAACAAAAATGGGTATATATGCATCAACACTTTTATTTTTTAAATTTATTTTTATCTTATTTTTTTAATTCCTCCTTTCTCTCAGACTTTTCTTCATTTTTGATCCTGCAGTTCCTTTAGAGAGGAACAATTCTTGGTTAGAGGTTTTGACTGTGGGATGGTGTTGCCATCCCTCCACTTGATGCCCTGTTTTTATACTGGAGTTGGACTCTACAAGATCCCTCTCCCCAACACTTTTATATGCTAATAAAAATTTTGATATTAAGGTTCAATGATGATAGAGATGAATAATTATTCTTACCAACAACTAAATTTGGCAAGTGATTTCCAGCAATTTTTAGAAATATTGTGTTTCTAGGAATGTTTGTTTCAAAGGAAAAAAACAAATATTTAATACAACCTAGTTTTAAAAACTTAAGTATGTTAGTAAAACAATTGATAATTATATGCTAGAAGCATAATATACTGCAAAAGTACAGAAAAAGGAATTGTAATCTTTTTATTATTTCCTGTAAAACTACCACAATTTTACAGTTCCTTTTTTATTGATAATGAAAAGGGCTATATAATATTAATACTTTTCAAAATTTTACTGAAAATTCTAACCCATATAGTAAAAAACCACATACATTCACACACACACACACACAATCTACGAATTAAAGACATAAATAAAAAATTTCACTATTGATGTTATTTATAAAAAAACAAAGAATAAAAGAGTAAACAAGAACTTCAGAACATTTTCTAGATACAACAATAATATGTACAAAATCATCTTTATTTGCATATGGTAATAATAAATGATTAGAAGAATGTAGTTAAAAGAATATTACCCATGTTAAAATAGAAGATAATAAAATAAGCCCAGAATAAAACATGGTAAATATCAATAGGGAAAATTACAAAAATTTACTAAATAAGAGCATATTGAGATACACACTAGGTTTGAGGAATAAATATTTCAATGGTGTGATTGGATTCTAAAGGAGACACGAGTCTAGTTTCAATCCTGCTGCTCTGATAAAATCTCCTGACAAGAATCAGCTGAGGGAAGAAAGGCATTTATTTCAGCTCATAGTTCCAGATTACAGTCCATCATTGAGAAGCCAAGGCTAGAACTTTAGCCAGTTTGTCATAGTGTACCCACAGTCCAGAATGGTGAGAAATTACTGTGTTCATGTGTGCTTGTTCATGATCAGCTTGATTTCTCTACTCTTGTTCTCTATTCTTGTTCAGGAGCCACTGCCTGAAGAACGGTGCCATTCATGGTGGGGCTGGGCCTTCCCACATTAATTAATGTAAGAATCTTCCACAAACATGCCCACAAGCCAATTCAACATGGACAATCCTTCACTCAGACTGTTCCCATGGGGACTCAGGGGACAGTCAAAGCTAACCATCACAGCATCAGAAGGGCATTTCAAAATCCTTGACAAAAATCAAAGCCAAATTTATTATACGGAAAATTTTCCATATATGTAATAAAATCATAAATCTAGGCTCTAACTCAAGGAACAAAGGCTTTATGGTAACAGAAGGTGTCTGGGAGGCTATTAACAATACATTTTTCACCTGGATGTTTAGGGGCCTTTATAATAATGAGTTACGCTGAATATTTATGCTCAGTGTATATTTTTATTATGATTAAATAGACAAAAAACTTAAAGCACTCTAAATATTTTGGGAAAAACTGTATCAACACCATAGTTTATAAAAATAGAAAAAGCTAGACAGTACCCACTATGATTATTAGTTCCTTAGGCTTTAGACATCCTTCATCAATGTCTAATCAGTCACCTGGAGAGAAGGAATTTTGATTGAGGAACTGTCCAAATCAAAGTGGTCTGTGGCCATGTCTGTGAGAACATGTTATGACTGATGACTGATTTGGGAGTGCATAGCCCACTGTGGGTGGCACCTTCCCTAGGCAGATGAGTCTGTGCAGTATAAGAAAGCTAACTTAGCATAAGCCAGTGTGTTAGTAAGTAAGTAGTGTTTGTGTATGGTTTTTTGTTGTTGTTCCAGTTCTTGCTTGATTTCCTGCCCTGACCTCCCTCAAACATGGACTGTGACCCCTGAGGATCAGCCAAATAAACATTCTCTTTCCCAAAGCTGCTTTTATCACAGAAAGCAGAAAAGAAATTTGAACCATATCCTTTTCAGGTTTATGAAAGAATTGATGAAGAACCAGTACTAGGCTTTCCTGATACGGGTATAAAATTATTCCTTAAATATGAATTGGTAGAATTTATAAACGATATCATTAGAAGCTGGAAATCTTGTTTTGTGAAGTTTTAAATAACAAGTTCGGCCGGGCATGGTGGCGCAAAGTTCAATCTCTTTAATAATGTATATCACTCACACTGTTCTTGGATAATCATTCATTGGAGCGTTAAAGGCTTTCCCAATCTCCTTAGCTGTATCAAATACATTGGCATAAAGTTGTTGATGGAAATGTACCCTTATTACCCAGTACATGTCCATAAAGCCTGTCGTATTACCACCTTTCTTGTGTTAGACGCTGTTTACTTCCAGGTTCATTCCTTTTTCACATCACTCTAGCTAGAGAGTTATCAGTTTTATTGGTGTTTTCAATGAGCAAGCTTTGTGCTTTATTGATTTCACAAAAATATTTTGTTTTTTTTTTCTACTTCATTGATTTCTGCACAGAACTTTTATATTTCTCTTTCTAATTTCTGCTTACTTTGGGTTGAACTTGATCTTGTTTTTCAACTTTTAAAATCAAAAATCTGAAGCTATTGCTTCAGACCCACCCTTTGTTCTAATTCAGGGTTTACACTCCTGCTTCTTTCCACATCTAACAATTTTTGATTGGATAGCAGACATTGTAAATGTTACCTTCTTGGGTCCTGCATACTTTGGGACATTTATTAATGTCTCAAGCTTTATTCTTGGTATAGAAAATTACTAAAGTCCAGTCTGATTCTTTCAATGTTTATATCTAAGTAGAGTGATATAGAAACAATGTGGTACACTTTCTAAAGCTAATTATTTGTTAGCATAGACATAAGGCTCTTCCGATGGACTCTTCTGAAGAACCCATGAGTTTTTCTCATGGGAAGAGCTGCAAATGTCAGTTGTGCATGATCTTTAGGCACTTGTCTTTTTCAGCCTTTCCAAAGTGTTCTTTCCCAGCCTACTGAAGCTCCCTTACACATGGGAGGAGTTTTGCCAGATGGACACTCAGCTGAATTTTAGTTCTTTTCTTTGTAGACTTTGGCTCTTTCAGTATCTCTTCTGTCAAAACTAGCTTATTTCATGGAACATTAGTTGTATTTCCTCAACTTATAGAGTCTACCAGGCTCAGCCTGTATTTCTCCTTCCCATATCACAGCGTGGGAACTCCCTTAAGGTTAAGCTGGGCAATTGAAGGGCTCACTTAGTGATTGCTGACATTGCTGCCTTTAACAGCTGAGCCATTTCAATGAGATTTCTTAAATTTTCTTCTCCAGCAGTTCTCTTGCTTTTAAGGGAGTACATAACTGCCCCATTATGATCAGAAACAGAATCCCTAATATATAGTGCAGGTTTCTTCTCTTAAATATATTCTACCCACTATTGGTTATTCTATAAAGTCATGGATTGCTGTTTCTAGCCCTAATTGAAAGAAAACTGTTTAGTGAGAAACGTATGTTAGATATTTGGCAGAGAATCATGAAGAGCTAAAAGGTGAAATGCTTGGTTCTAACTCATGCATATTTTAAGGACAGATTTTTTATTAAACTCATAAGTATCTTGTGGTATAAGTATGGATATAATATCATGAGTGTATCAGTGATAAAGGCCACTCAAGTGTGCAAGGAAAACATTTGTAGAAGAACCTTCCCTTTAGTCATCAGGACAATTTTTTTCTTCTTACAGGTATTAACAAAGCCTTTACCACATCAAAATGGTTTTTCATTTAAATTCTTAGAACAAAGCTAGGCCTTAAAAGTATAATTATTTTTATAAAATATAGGCTCACTTTTCCTAGTAGTATTTTTGTAATATAAGTGTGTCAAAGGCCTTCAATGTCTATGTCCCTAGGTATCACTGATCACTACACAAAATCTAACAAACAAAGGTGAGAAAATTTAATCCAGAGAAAAATTCAAAAATCTAAATTAAACATAAGACTCTAGATAAAAAGTAGTAGTATTTTTCTATATATATTTCAGTTACATTGATATAAATTAATATTTGTCATAGATGATTTTGTTAATTCTCAAAACCATATTAACATATATGTACAGAAACAAGTAGATATACATATATTAATTTATAATTAAATAGAGCAACAAGGTAGCTCAAACAATAATCATGAAAAAGCCATTACTAAGAGCTCTCAACATCATGTAAAAGACTAACAGCTCAGATTAGTGAGTTTAATTTGATTTTAATAAATCAAATTTTTAGATGCTTTATCTTAGGACTATTTAAATTACTGTAAAATCAACAGTAAATAAATGTAACTAAATGCATTATATCACATGAGAAATCATTGACTGACAGTACTATATACCTAGGTTGCAGGACTTCCCCTTTATGGACAACTAAGTTCAGCCAACATAACCTGGGGGTTATGAACTTCCAGAGCGTGAAAAAATGTATTATAGGTCACATGCCTCAAATGAAATAAACTGAATTAAATACAATAGCACTCTGAGTCTTATTCAGGACACAATGAGAATATCACTCTTTTTCTCTAGACAAAATGTATTCATTGGATAAGAATATTGTAGGCAGAGAACTTTAATTCTCAAAGTTGAGGAAGAGCTGTTTTGATTATCAACTTGGTACAACCTAGGACAACCTTGGAAGGGTTTCGTAGTGAAGTATTGTTTATATTAGGTAAGTCTGTGGATGTGTCAATGGGGAATTACGTTGATTTTGTTAATTGAAGTGGGAAGACCTGGCCATTGAGGGCAGCACTATTCCTTAGGAAGATGATTCAAAATTGAGTAAGATTAGTGAAAGAGGTGCATGTGTGGTTTTTCACTGATCTTTGGTCTTGACTGTGAATACAACTTAACCAGCTGCTTTAAGTGTCTAACATGCTAACTTCCCTGCAATGATTCACTGTGACCCAGAATTCTGAACCATAAATCCCTTTCTCCCTTATGACGCTTTTACTGGTGTATTTTATCACAGCAACAGGGGATGAAATTGAGACAAGATCTAACAAATAGTGAGGTCAAGCTTTCTGCTAAGAGTTTCCAGGATGCAGGGCAATGGTGGCACACGCCTTTAATCCCAGTGCTTGGTATGCAGAGGCAGGCAGATTTCTGAGTTCGAAGCCAGCCTGGTCTGGCTGGAACTCACAGAGTGAGTTCCAGGACAGCCAGGGCTATACAGAGAAACCCTGTCTCAAAAAACCAAAAACCAAAACAAAACAAAACAAAACAAAACGAACCAAAAAACCCATCAATAAAACAAACAAACAACAGTTTCCAGGAGTACAATAATAGGTGTTTATATTCTCACTCATATTTACCCTCTAGTCCTCTGAACATAGCTTCCCTTGAACATATGACTTCAAAAGTAAAGAAAAAGGTCAAATGCCTTTCAAAATACTTTTGAGTAGCAAGTAGATCTGTGGCAATATTGCCCTTTATAAAGAAAATACTCAATTAAACAACTTTAATTTCAAGCTGTATATTTAATTGAAGCATGCAGTGTTTTTTGTAGATGTGATTTTGTGATAAATATTTATTTTATTTACACTCACAGTCCACTCTTCTAATCTGCCTTCAATCTCACAAAATAAACATAGAAACCTTAATGTCTAGAGATTTCCCTAAGTACACACACACACACAAAGAGAACAACCTCTCTTGAGATATATATGGCTGCATGAATTTTACTGCCTGTGTATGCATGTGAGCATGTGTCTACTGATCTTGGTTCACTATATCAATAGTGAACCCAGACAAAGTGTGACAAGAAATTCATAACATTCAGGCACTCACTTAAACAAATTCCTCATCCCATAAACATTACTTCAGCCATCTAACATAAATAAGGGAAGATGGACCGTTCCTATCACCTCTCCATATGTTTTGTGTTTCAGCACTGCACATAGCAGCTGGCTCAGGAATTTCTGATCCTGAGAAACAGGATCTGCAGCTCTGGCTGAAGAAGAGGAAGGTTCTTTAGCTCAGAGTTCGTAAAAGCAAGTACTCCATTTTTTTTTTATATCTTTAAAATTTACTTACAGAACAAAATCTTCATCAAGCAGTAGCTTCATGGGGTGTAGAGAAATTACTGAAATGTTATATGGCTTGAAATGCACTTTAAAAATCTTAAAGATAAAATTTAGTTGTTGAGTATTAATTTTTTATCTCTTGGACTAAATGTGGATGTAAAGGTACTTATAATAAGGTCATAGTGTCAATCTTTGGGTCTAAAACCAAGATCCAGTCATACCTGTTAAAGGGCCTCACTATAATTAGCCTTTGAGACAGTAACACCCAAATGCACCAAGAATTTATTAAATTGGAATATTCATTAATCTTTTGGTTAATTTTTATTATATTTTATTAATTTTATTTCATATAAGGATCTGGAATATTTTAGTGAGAAGACAGTGTACATTTTGAGTTTTTGTAGAAAGCTTAAGTTCCAACCTTAAAAAAAAAGATAATAGGATTGCTATTCTTCCCACAGTGAGGAAATATTAAACCTTCGGGATATAGAGAGTTCTCAGGGGTTCCAACGGTGCTAGGAAAGCAGCACTTTTGATGAAAGAACACTAACAGATGGGCAGCAAAATTCACATTGCTACCTGGGAGTGGAAGGGCTATAAGCAATCATTTCTGAATTTAATAACACATCATCACCTCTGAGGTGTCTAATAAGGATTCAGACACTCCAGTCTCATCTCAGATCCATAGGTCAAAAATCTCAAACCATGAAGGTTCTTAATATGCACATGTAATGGTAGAATAACAATAAGAGAAACCTTCGCTGAGATTTGAGGAAAATGAGACATGCTGGTGCAATGCGAATATACTCCAGCAAAAACAAGTCTAATTATGAAGTGCTAAACAGGAAAGGAGTTTTGTTGTTGTTTGAAATTAGTAAAATAATCAAGTTCAGCTGACTAATTTATATAAGGGCCTAAATAAGCAGCATATATATATATATATATATATATATATATATATATATATATGTTCACATTTTAAGGAAAAATTATCTACTATGAATTTTATTATTTTCTAAGCAAAAATACTCAAGTGAAGATGGTCTAACTTTTTCTCATTGATTAGAGATACTGCACTTTATTTTGGGTGTAATTGTGACTACTATTTTACATTCCAGAATTGATAATGATAGGGGGGAAATACAGTAGCATGTTGAGAGAAATGCATGCTGGCATTCAATCCAAAAGGAAGTAATCTCATGACAGTAACAATAGGTGGTGGATTCAGAGTGAACTGGAATCTAGAGTTCCACATCTACAGAGGAAGGAAAGAGGCTACTATGGGATCCTTCAAAAATATCTGCATTCCAGTGTTGGGGTCACGAAACTAGACTGATAATCAGGGGCACTGGAGCTAAAGCTTGGCTGAGTTGCAAAACAGATGTTCTTCCATCTTCCTGCTGTTCTTTGCAAATTCTGGTACTACTGTGCATTGCACAACTATCCAGTGTCTAAAAGTGACAAAAACATGCATTTAACTGATTTCTCTGTGTGTGTATAAAAAAAGAGGAGAGTGTGTGTATATGCATGTGTGTGCACATGTGCCTGTGCACATGTGTGAAAGTCAGAGATGGGGAGGGAAGGAAGGAGATAGAGAGAGGGGGAAAGAGAGAGACAGAATATTAACTGCCCTTTTGATATACTCATAATTTTCTGCGGAACAAAGAATATGTTGGTTAATTGAAAGGTCAGCTAGTTTTCTGGTTGTATAACCATACTATTTTCTTTTTGCTTACATTTTTCTAGACTATGGATTTTTCCTGTAGTAAAACAGATGAATAAAAGCAGAATAAAAAATAATAGCTTTGCTTTTGCCAATGCTAGAAGAGAACACTCACACAGTTTGTGGCTGTAAATTCTTTTCTTCCTTTTTAGCATGAATATCGTTGCCTTAATTCACAGACTGAATTTTTCTACATCAGTTGATTTTACCCCTGCTTCTAACAAAGTACCAGACATAAACAACCTGAAGGAGGAAATACGAATTTAGGCTCATGGTTTCAGAGAGATTAGTTTGCTATTGGATAAAAATACTTGTTTAAAAAATACATTATGGATGTATTTGTGTATAAATTACATTTGTTATTTCATTTTCCTTTGTATGACTGTGATGAAATTTATTAAATTCCCTTTATGACACATTTTATTTTCTTTTTGTCCTATCAATAGCTGTTGTTCTAAAATATTCATATGAGTAAATATAATATAGCACTCCCAACTCCCCCTGATGTGGAATATAAGAAAAAAAAACCTCAAATTTTGCTCATGTAATTTATTTGCTTACTACTTTTCGAAAAATGTTCTGTGATCATCTTTCTCCTTATGACTTTATTTGAACTCCAAAACAGATTCGGGTGTTACAGGTTAGCTACTGCTTATATTGACTGTGAGGCAAAGAATGAAGAGGGAATGGTTTTAAAATGACTGAGAGACAGATATGGAAACAGGCAGAGAAAACAGCATTGAGGGAGATCCACTGATGTCGTTTTCCCTATTTGATGAATTTGAAGGTATCATGAGTATCATCTGTAGCTGTCCAGCAGCTGTTGTTGAAGTGGGTATACTTGAAAGTGAGGCTGGAAATGAGAACGGACAGAGCAGCAGAAGACCAGACCATCCTCTGTTTCAGCTGGATTTTGTGGCAAAGCAAGCTCAGCAGGCAGTCTATTCCTGTAGGAAATTGCAGGTGTGGCAAGGTGGAAGACTCCACCCTAGGCCAGCTAGGTTGGCAGAAGCCCAGCTGTGGCAAACACTCAAGGTCTATGTAGCCTGCTCAAGGCTGGGGTAAGGGCACAAGTATCATCTGCACTAACCAAATACCCAAGTGAAGCCTTCTCCTTCCTTCAGGTGGACTCTAGAAGAGACAAATACTGAGTGAGATTTGAATACGTCTGAATTTATTTTCCGCACCTTAGGTTTGGAAACCTAGTCTATGATTGTCTTCTCGATTTCCAGCATCTAAATATATATATATATGACCCCTTGTAAACATCAAACAAGCCTTGAAGACACTTTCATCATCTGTCCTTGATGGTGTAGTCAGAAAGCAAAAACAATAGAATTTGTAACAGCTGTTTGCAACATCGCAGAGAGTTGTGCTTCACGCTGAAGGACCCCATAAGCTTGAAAAGTAATGCCATTGCTTGTTTTGGAAATAATTTTGATCATCCATATAGGCTGGAGTGGCAATCGTGAGACCCGTGAGATTGAAAGCAAGTGCCTAATAATACAGGGTCATCTTCTGAGAAGCTTTCACAGGGGAATTAGATTTGATGCTACACCTCTGGTCAGGTGTCAGGACCCGACAGGCTATGGGAGGTCGAAATTGATCATCTAACCTGGTTGGTCTCCAATACTTCTCCCTACTTGCCTTGCATCATTTCTGGGTGAATAAGCTGACAAAAGACAAATGATTAGAGGACAGAGAGTTAGAAAATGAATGAGACAGCATAGAATATAAAAGATTTGAAGAAACTGCTACAGGACAGGGGCTCCCTTTCTTCCCACAATTTATAGCTAATTTTCTCTGATAGCTGAAGGGGTTACTCATTCCTAACACATAGGCTGTGTCTTGCAAAGTCTGTTAGCATGTTAGCTTCATGATGATCATCTTCTGTGTGAGATGCAGGAACAGTGAAAGAAATCCAAATGCAGGTTCCTGGCTCAGCCAGACACTACCTCTCTGTAAAGAACACATCGCCTCAGAGGGCCTTTTTCCCCGAAGCTGTGGAAATTGCCAGCAGAGGAGCCACCCCAGCTGTGCTTCTGCCCGAGGCAGGGCAACACCATGGATCCACCTGTGGCCTTAGATAACTGAGAACCAGAGCATAGAAAGACCTGTGTGAGTGCGAATGATTAAAGAAGTGCATGAAATGATGTGTGGAACGCCTTAGTTGTAATTAGCTGAATTTAGCTTAAAAACTCCGGTCTAGCATGGCAAAAATAGCTCAACTCCCGACGGAGAAACTTAAGTCTGTGTGGACCCCATGCGGATACAAAGCTTGCACACCGCATCTCTACTCCATCATTTCCCGAAGTCAGGAACATTGAGTCACACCTTACCTGCGTGCAGGCGGGAGCTGAGGATATGCCTGCCAGACAAGAAGGTTAGTAAGGGATTGTGTGTGTGAACGACTGAATGCAGGCCTGTTTTACCATTTATGAACAAATAAAAGTATTAGAACCTTTTTCCACCTGGTTTGAGGAATTTGTTTCCGCCATTCTTTACGGCCCAGTTCACGACATACCTCAGAGGCAGGGTCCAATAGGTTCCTGTGCCTCCTTAAAAACACACATGCTGCCAAAGGTCTCAACTAATAGAAACATCAAGCCAGCCACCTCAAGAGAGCTTATGTTTGTGGTTTGTGGCACATCAGCCACACTTGCTTGCAGACCATTTTCTTTAATGGCCTAAATGACTTCCTGAGTCCTGACTTTCAAGTTACAAGCTCCCTGTGAGCCTCCACCTGTGGGAAGCCACATGTGCCGTTGCAGGGTGGCGCTGGCTACCGCTGGCCACCACACATACATAGGCAGTAAAGTTTTTTTTTTTTTGCCAAGATGAGGTTTTGAGAATTAACTAATCAGATGAGAGACAAGTTAACCAATCAGATGAGAGACAAGTTAACCAATCAGATGTAGACATGCAAATGAGGTGGTAAGCATAACCCATGCATAACCAATCTGGGTGTGAGACACGCCTCTCCTAGGCCTATATAAGCAGCACCAGTACTGGGCTTGGGGTCTCTTTGCCTCTGCAATCAAGCTTTCCCAATAAACATGTACGCAAGATCCACCCTCAGTCAGGACTGCCTTATAAATCAACACATTAGTCAAGCCACCCTTTATGGCTACACTCTTCCATTGTTTTTATGGAATTATTATATTATTATATTTGTATATGTGTTTTTATTCCAGTCATCACTGAAATATAAGACTTAGAGAGAGGAAGGACTCTGTCTTCGTCACTGTAATAGACACTCAATACATACTTGTTAAATAAGAGAATAAATGAATGAATGAAAGAATGACTAGAGAACCTTAGTCCCCATATCTTATTTTCCTTCTTTTTGCCAATAATAGGCTCTCTCTATGTCAGAGGTTTACTTTCTGCATCTCTTCTTTTGTTGTCGTGGTGGTTGGGGTTTTGGTGGTGGTGGTGGTGATGGGTATTTTTATTTTTATTTTGAGACAGGTCTCATTGTAGCCTTGGCTGGCTTAGAACTACCTATGTAGTCCAGATTGACATTAAACTCCTAGAGATTGCCTGCTTCTGTCTCCTGGGTATTAGAATTAAGGCATGTACACCACAATAACCTTTTTTTTTTTTACTCTCAATATCTTATTGTAGTAAATTTCGTTGAACAAGGTAAAACAGGCCACATGAAATAACCAAGCTCTCAAGATATAGAAAAAAGTGGGAGGAGGTTGAAGAGTAGGACAGACAACAGGAGAACTGTCCCCAAACAGTGGTCTACAAGGATTAATGAGAAAGCAGTAATCAAAGTAAGTGAGATTCTCCTACCTACAATGTGTATTACAGGCACAGAAGGAGGTGCCACTAAAATGCCAACTGTGGGCAGGTGGGAGCACTACAGTGTCCTAATTATACCTCCTATATCCACATCTACAGTTCTTCAAGAGCACCACAGCCCTTCAGTCATTCCACAAGAGGTTATAATTCTATTTCACATCGACATGCTTTCACACAAGGAAACAAAGAAACTGTGTTTCAAGAGTCTGGGTAATGTTTTGCTAAATTTTGAGTCATTTAGTGTCAAAACCAAAATGCATAATGAGATTAATAGCTGAAAATGCAGGGCAGGGAAAACATCAGCTTGGCATGAAAAGCTCACCCATGCTTAGCCACGGGTTACAAGAGCCAAGAGGATTTGTGCACATTCCCAAATTCTCATGATTGACATTCTCTCTTCAAAAATTCTTAAGTTACTCTTGCCTCTCAACATCATAGTTATTAAAGAATAGCCACATGAGAGTTATTTTGACTGTCACTCAAACAGTTAAAAATTCTAACTCCAGACTAGTTTACATTGTAAAAATAGTTCAAAGAAGACTTTAATAACCTGAATAGACATTACTCACCAAAGGCCTGTGTAGAGTAGCAAGAGAGCCATAGCACCCTCCCAGTGTTCTGGTTTACAATTGGGCACTGTGACCTCTTACTCTCTGGGCTACAGATTGTTCAGTTTGGCCACATTCCAAATAATTTGATAGATGGCAAGATTTAAGTGACGTATACAAAATTTACAAAGTGCATACAAGTACTTCTGAAAATGTGAGGTTTCCAAGTCCAGTTGCATTGAAACAGCCACTCATTTCCCCACATGTAACCATAGAGACATGCTACAATTGCCTTTGAGATCACATCCTTCCTCATGTGAACACCCTTTAAAATAAATCACCTTCCGTTGGAGCTTGGTGTTATCAGATGTTACTATAGACTCTAGAAGAATTAATGTTCAAACATAAACAACTCCCATTCTCATAGACTTGTAGATAAAAATGCATATACTATCTGAAAAAGTCATAAAGAATCATACTCTCAACTATCTACCCTAAAAACGTAATATCCCCAAGTTGATGCATAAATTTACATACATAGTTTAAACAAAAATTCCTGTTTGAGATGCAGTGTTCCCTCTAAGAACCCTACTCCATTGAACAAAACCCCAACATCAGGTTTGAAAAGATTTGTTTTGAGTTGTTGGTCAGGATAATCTAAGAAACTCCCAAAACATTGTGGGCCATTGTCATTGTCATTATTGCTTCCCTAGAGGTAGAACTTACATCTTTATTGCTGAAGATACCATGACTTTCTACAGGAGCTCAAGGGTCCCAGAACTGAAACTGACCAGAAAGCCACCTCCTGGGGACTAGCTTTTATGATAGCAGAAGGTTCTATGTAGTTTCCTAATGAGGGAACCAACCAACAGTCCTAGCCAACCGTGATGCCCAAACCAAAGCAAAAAGCAGCATGACAAGTAAACCCTAAGTGTTCAGGCTCACATGCCTTGCTGATAATAAGCAGTTCTTTATTTAGTCTTACTTACAATCCATGCCACATCAGCTAACTTGTGCTATAAGAGTTCCCAGAGACTGAACCACTAACTAAAGAGCATGTATGGGATAGACTTCGTTCCTCTGTACATATGGAACAGTTGTGCAGCTTGGTCTTCATTTGGGACTCCTAACAGCAGGAGCAGGGGCTTTCTCTGACACTGTTGCCTGCCTTTAGGACCCTTTCTCCCAACTGGGCTGCTTTGTCTAGCCTAAACAAGAGAAGATGCAACATTGCCATAGAGGATAGCAATGCTGACAGTAGAATTAGAAGAATGTCTTCCCCAGGGAAGAGCATACCAACTGGTTAAAAACACCGATACAAGTAACACTATACAGACTGATTGTGAGCTGCCTTGTAAACTCAATTCAATTAGTCTTGAGCTAAATTCATAGTGGATCTTGTCTGAAAACACACCCACCTTTTATAATACATCTGGAGGAGTCACATGTTGTTTTCAACCTGTTCTTTCTATGGATCTCAATCCTTGAAGGTGTTGTTATTGTTTTCAGGCTTATCTAATTTTCAGTTTAGTGAGGTATGCAGTCTTTGTGCATACATTTTAGTTGTCTGCAGGCAGAAATCACGTCACTGTTAGGTTATATATTATTTTCATATTTTAGCATCATCATCTTTTAGGAACACAATGGTTTGTTATTCTGATACAGTAATGTCACTTTCCCCTTTAACTGATTCTATATTTTATTAAATTAAAGCAATTGGTCAAGTCATTTGAGTCTCATATTCAGTACATGTATAGTATAAGTATGTTGTTATCATTCCATGAACACATCTTTCAATGTTAAAACCTGTTATCATTCATACCAGTCGATATTCATTGAAAAAAGAATGTTAACTTGAATCAAACCATGCTTCATAAAAAGCATAAGGAAAAAAAGTTATTTAAAGATAATGTCAAGTTTTTTTTTTTAAATCAGCACATCAAAGTCAGAATTACAACTCTTAATTGAAAATTCATAGTCTGAATAAGAATTCCAGGAGTTTATTTAAACAATTCTTCAAATATCAATTATTTAGTGGTGACTTTCAAGACTGAATGAGAAATTTCTTTGGAATTCTTAAGTCCAATCTACTGATAGAATGCTAGTCAAAAATATACTAGAGAGTGTTCTTACAAAACATCTTAATGTTTATCTTGTACATAACAATAACAGGGGCTAGAGAGAAGTCTCAGTAATTTGGAACACCTGTTCTTCTTGTAGAGGACCCAGGCTTGGTTCTCATAATGATCTCTAACTCTAATTCTAGAAAGAACTGACAGCCTCTTCTGATCTGCTCAGGTTCCATGTATACATGCAGTGTGTATACATGTGTGTACATACAGACAAACAACTCAACTTCTTTTAATAAAATTTAAAATATAGAGTCACTTAGATTGCATGTGCAAGTTTAATACCTGTCTTCTATTATACTTATGTCCTATCTATAGATATATATTCATTTACAATTTCCTAAGGGGACAGAATTACTAAATACCTACCTTGTCCCAAGAATTATTCTGAAATCCTCACAATAGCTGTATTAAGTTCTTGATATCTCTTTCACAAATTACAGAATTGAGTCTTTTAAACATAATTTGTTCAACCCAGTGAGTAGATCTTGCCAGTAAACTCTAGTTCTTCCCATTACTTAGATGAAGACTATAAACATGGGAGGCACCAGCCTTTAACATCATCCCACTGAAAGGAACACACCCTGGTGACTCCAGGCTGGCCCATTGTTCTAAAGAGTACAGCATAGCCTGTAGGTTTGGCCTATCACTCTAGTGAACACAGCATGCGAGAGAGACTCCAGTTCCGTCTGTTATCGTGGTGATAACTACAGACTAGAACCTCAAGAACCACATAAACAGCTGTTGAAATAGAGTAAGGTTAAAATAAATTTAACTCCACAAGCTAGTTCCAAATGGGTAAGTTCCAATGAAAAAATACAAGTCACACAAGTTTAAGGCAATCAAATGCCTTAAAAAATGATCAATCGCACAGTAACAGCCTCCAGTTAAATTAAATTAGATGACATCTCAGAAAAAGCACTTAAAAAAGGAATATAAGAATGTGTAAAGTACTTGAAGAAGATAAATTCTTGAAAGAGACCCAAGAGAACATAAAGGAACAGCTGAATGAAACAAGGCTGCTGTTTTGTGATATGAAAACTTCATTGTAGAAAGAAAAATGCTGGGGAAAGATCAGACTGGAATGCTGGAAATGAAAAGCATAGTAAGTCAAAATGTGAAGACTGTCATCCTACCAAAAATCAATCTACAGATTCAATGAAATACTTATACAAAGTCCAATAACAATTCTTCACAAAAAAATTGAAAAACAATCTCAAACTTCACATAGAAACAAACAAAACCCCAGACAGCTAAAACAATCCTGAATAATATAAGATCTGCTGGAGGTATCACCATCCCAGATTTTTAGTCATATTAAAGAGTTGTACTAACAAAAATATCATTGTGCTAGCAAAGTAGATATGTTGATTAATATATTAGAATTAAAAAACAAGACATAATGTCATATACCTATGAACACCTGATATTTGATAAAGAAACCAAAAATACACACCAGAAAAAAAGACAGCATCTTCAACAAATGGTGTCTGTGAAAATGGGTGGCTGCCTAGAAGAATGCCAATAGATTTGTATTTATCATTCTGTGCAAAAATCAACTCCAAATGGATAGAATACCTCAACAAAAGGCCAGATACCCTGAATCTGAAGGAACAGAAAGTGAGGACTAAGCTGGAACTCATTCATATAGGAATGGAGTTTCTGAAGAGATACCAGCAACACAGACCTGAAGACCAACAGTTAATAAATAGGACTCCATGAAGCTAAATATCTTCTGTGAAGCAAAGGACACTATCACTCAAGCAGATGGGCATCCTACAGCATGGGAAAATATGTAAATTCAATTTAAAATTGAAAAAAATGTCAACAATAGGGTTAGTATTAGAATATCCAAAGAACTCAAAACGACCAAACAGCAAGAAAACGATCTAAAAAAAATTGAAATATAGAATAAAACAAAGGGTTCTCAAAAGATGAATCACAATGGTTGAAAAACATTTAAAAATTATTTAGTTTCCTTGGTCATCAGAGAAATAAAAATGAAAATAACTTTGAGAGTATATTATACTCTAGCCAGAATGGGCAATATTAATAAAAACAAATGACAGCAGATGCCCGAGAGGATGCTGGCAAAAGTGGCACTTATGTATTAATGATGGGGATGTAAACTATTACAGGCACTATTGAAACCAGTGTAGAGGATCCTCAAAAAGCTGAAAACTATCTATCACAGGATCCAGATATACCACTCTTGGGCATATACCCAAAATACCCTACATCTTAATGCACTTGCTCATGCATGTTCATTGCTGCTCTATTTATAGTAGTAAAAAATTGGAAATAGCCTAGAAGTTCATCAGCTGATGAATAGATAAGAAAAATGTATATTTACACAATGAGATGTTGTTAAAGTGTTAAGAAAAATGAAACTATGTAATTTGCAGGTAAGTGGATGGAGCTAGAGACAACCATCCCGAAGAAGTAACCCAGACCCAGAAAGACAAACATGCTTGTTTTCTGTCATATGTGAATATTAATTTTAAAACTTTAGATATGTGCACATCAACTATAATAGCCATAGAAGTTTGGTAGCTAGCAAAAGACCAGGTGGTAGGAAGGAATCTTCCTAGGGCATGGATATGGAATATAGTGTTATAAAGGGAATAATGGGAAATGACTAAAAGAATTCATTAGGAAATTGGGAAGTGGGTGGTAGAGCAGGGCAAAGGAGTGAACATAGGAGCAGATGACTAACAGCAGCCTTTAGAAAAAACATATACAAAGTTACTGCTTTAAAAGCTTTCCTGTGTGTATGTGTGTGTGTGTGTGTGTGTACAAGATTATAATGTATTAGTGTATTTTATGTTTCAGATATATTAGATGCATATTAAATAATACATATTATATAGTATATCTAATATATATGTGTGTGGTGGAGGGGCTCTCTGCCGGCAGGTCCAGGCAAGAGGAGAGAACCTGGTCCAGCTGAGTCTCTCCGGGGCTGAGAGGGATGGTGAGTGTCTACAGCCCAAAACAAACACACCCAGGCCAGGAGTCTGTCAAATCAGGAACTCAACTTTAGGGTATCAGCCTCTCACTTATACAAGTTCAGAACATAGGAGGGGGATTTTTGGTGAGGTAAGAGCAAGTAAACAAAAAACCTGATTTTAAAATGGGCAGACAAGCTGAATTCTTAAAGGAGGAAATACAAATAAATAACAAATTATTTTATTTTATTTTTTGGTTTTTTGAGACTGGGTTTCTCTGTGTAGCCCTGGCTGTCCTGGAACTCACTCTGTAGACCAGGCTGACCTCCAACTCAGAAATTCACCTGCCTCTGCCTCCCAAGTGCTTTGGATTAAAGGCGTGCACCACCACTGTCTGGCCTAACAAATATTATAAAACAGTTCAACATCACTAGCATTTAGGGCCTTGCAAATTAGAGTCTTCTGAGATTCTATCTGACCTTTGTCAGAATGGTTTTCATCAAGAACACAAATGATAACTAATCTTAGAATAGGTGTGGAACATGGTGCCTTCTTCACTGGTAGATGTACAAACTAGTGCTGCAACTGTGGCGATCAGTGTGTAGTTTCTCAATAAGCCAAAAATAGAAATACAACAGCATCCACTTACCCCACTCCGGAGCATACACTAAGATTTCCAAATCCCACCACAGACATACTTGCTTTTCTATACTTACTGTTGTTCTATTGATAATAACAAGGATATGGAATCAGCCTAGATGGTCATCAACTGATAAATGGGTAATAAAACTGAGGTATATAAACAGTGGGATTTTATTCAGTCACACAGAAAATAGAGTCATGCAATTTTCAGGAAATGGATGGAAGATAGGTTGAGTGATGTAACCCAGGTTCAGTGGGAGCAGCACCCCATATTGGCTCCCGTAAGTGGATCCTAGCTAACAGAAATGTGCATCTATGTGGAAGCAAGTCTGGGCAGATGCCAGGAAACTAGAAAGGGGCCCATTAGTGGGGAAAAATTACTTTCAGCAGAAAATTACCCTATAATTAAGTCTCAGTAATTGCTATCTATTCTTTATTTAAAACCCCAAAACGAGGTGATTGATTGGAGTAGCCTCTGACCATCTATGAGAAATCTTAAATCCCTGATTATACTCTGTTAGGAACTGCTGTTCATTTACTTCCATATTTATTTCCTCTTCTAATTAGTAATGTTACCAACAACCTTGTGGCATTCTGCTTTTGCACATTTCTACATAATTAACTATTTCCATTATGGTTCCCTTTCATTTTGAGGCCTTTTATCTTACATTAGTTCTCATTATCAAAATCTAAATTTTTCTAATAAAATTTTGTGGAAAAGTACAAAGATTTGCTTTTTGGAAGTGATGTGAGCAAAATTATGTCTAATTATTAAAGAAAAAAATCATTCCTACCATCATAGATGGTAAAAAAGTTCAGGTGATTATCAGAGATATTTTCACAATTTCCAAAACTAAATTATCAAATAACTTTGATAAGGAGATGATTTTTACATCATCATGTTTATATTTACCAACCTGAACTTTCTGACATTAACCTAAGGTTTGAAAGCAGGGAAAGGAGGAAAATCAATCCAGAAAATGTTGATTGAGACTAGTCCCTCAGGAAGGCAAGAAGGCTACAGGTCTCTACCTCCCGTATCTATGTAGAAACTAGAACCGCATAAGAAGTCTCCTTAGATACTGGAGGATCCTACATGCAGGGGACTGCCAAGGAGATGGCATATAGATTTTAGACCATGTGGCTGCCCCTAGAAGATGCTGAGAATCTCTCTAAGGAGGGCATCAAGACTCAGCCCCTGCAGTTTGCAAGCTAGTGTGGAAAGTAAGGAAGCTGTTGCATGCTGTGCTTTGTAAAACTCCATAGTCCTGCCCATCTTTGGCTCCTCTTTTGTCATTGCTGCATATTGCTGTGGGCTGGCCTTTTTCTGGGGGGACCCAGAACCTGAAAATCTACTTTTTCCAGGTAGGGATCCCAAGACAGACCAAAGTACAGATACCACCAAATTCCATCTTGGTAAACCAATGAGTTTTATTGGGGTTACTTATAGAAATTTGGATGAGGCATTACTTAAAGGAAGGGAAGTGACTCAAAGACAGAAGCCTCACCAAAGCCCACCCCAACATGTGCAAGGGCTCAAAAAAGCTGGGAATCTGGAGCATGTTGTATAACCTACAGGCAGTTCAAGTGGTTGGAGAGTGTCCTTTACAGGTAATTTAGTTGGTCTTAACCTCTTGCAAGCTGGTTTTGCTTCTTCCAGGCAGCTCAGCTGTCTTCTATTCTTTTCAGGATGCTTGGCTAACCTCCACTTCTTGTTTACAACCTAGTTTGTCTCAGGTCTTCTTTTCAGCTTCTTATCATCTTCTTTTGCAGCTGGTCTTGTCAGTGGGTGACTCTCAGCAGTCTTTCTTATTTACTATTGGGAGAGACTGATCTAGTGAATTTGGTAAGTTTCAGGGACTTCCTCCAGCTATTTTGAGTTGTTTGCTTTCTGTTTTAAGGAGCTTACCTGGGAGATGGAATATTTCAATCTCAGAGAAAACTGCTACACAATGCATATACCACATAGAACTAAATCACATGGTATGGAACTTCCTGAAAAAATATGAAAGCCAAGCATGTTCCTTTATTGGGAATAATTTCCTCTGAAGTCTCTCTTATGGACAATACCCAATATCCTGTCCATGACAGATATTTCTCTAACTTTAAATTATCATTCTCAATGAAGTTCCTCTCCAGGTTATAGAGAAGTACTTGACCAACACAAAACAGATTCAATGTATTTTTGTGTGCTTTTTTTATCCTACCAGCTTTTTGTCCATTTTTTTTCTTTTCTTTATAGTAGCCTCCCCTCCCTAAGGCCCCATCCATGTTGCCCATAGTAGACTCAACTGTTCTTCCTAATACTCTCTCACTTGAAGACATTATCATGGTTTCTGGGATCCCAAGGCTTTCTTCTCCTAAGGAAGTCCAGTCTTGTAGGGTAATTTTGCATCAGCTGCATTACCCAACAAAGCTGCTGGTTCCTCTTGTCTGTTTCTAAGAGGAGAGACCTGCGTGAAGTCTATCTGGCTGGGCTGCTTTTGACCCCCAACCTGAATGTTCTCACTAAAGCCCTATTAACTGGCAGCTCCAACTTGTGTGAGTGGAGATAATCTGTTTGGTCATTAATTATGTATGTCAGCCAAATCACTTGACCAGTCCTTGGTGTCCATCAATGACACAGCAAAGCAGTACCCAAATGAAATAACTCACATGGAAAACACTTCCATGTTCATTTAAGGAATGAAACACACTGCATAGGAAACCATTACTGTCCATTAAAAACCCTCCCATTGCCTCTGACAGGAATGGTTTGGGTCTTTTCCTATGATCAGTTTACAAAGGAAACAACCTTCAAAGTATCAGCAGGTTGTATTTATGTATTTGGGAATGTATATGAATATAAATGTGTGACAATAATTAATGAAAATAGAGGCTATAAACTTGAAAGAGCAAAAAGAAGTATATGAATGAGTTTGGAGGGAAGAAAGGAAAGAGAGAAATTATATCATTGTATTGTATTAGCAAAAAATAAAAAAAGATAATTAGCAAAATACCAAGAAACAGCAAATATCAAAAATTATTACAAAGTAGTTCAGCTGTGCCTGAGCAGTCATGTGTTCAGGGAAAAACAGATATGAGGAGAATCTGTAACATAACCTCAGCCTATGGGTTGAGATTGAAAACAACTCTTTTTGGCTTTGAGGTATGAGGTAGAGTAAGATTCCAAGTTAGTGTGAAAAAAAAATGCGTAGATGCTGGTTCACTCCAGTGTCCCCTAGAGGCCACGAGTGCCTTCGAGTCCAAAATGCGATGCTGCTATCCTGATGTAGTGGGTTCCATCCATCATGTGACCTTTACTGAGGTGGCCTGAGTGAGAAGCCACTGTAAAGCTCTCGGAATGAAGGGACCACCTATACTGCATGAAGTAGGTTTTATGACTCAAAACTTTTACAGGAGACCAGCAGCTTTTAATGATGTTAGGAAAGTGATTTATAAATAGGAAGTGGCTGTCTTTGCAATTCATTGGTTTCCGAAAAGCTGTAATCCTGGCATGCATATTTTTACAGCAGAAACACTTGCTACATAACAGCAAGGGTAGATAACAGCTGGGAAGAAGTGAAGAGTTCTAGCTGCAGAAATGTGGGGGAGTAGCTTTTGTTTCCTCCCTACAAGAGCATTAAGGACAACCAAATTGTCTCTCCAGTTAGATGGCCAATCCCATTTGTCATTGTGTGGTTCTTCACCTGTAGCTAAACCAACAATCACAGTGACGCCTCTGTTTGAAAAATGCGTTTCCATCACATCCACCATTTGTGTTTTTCCTCTGCTAAAAGAAAGGCCAGTGGACTAAGCTCACCCAGCTCTCTTTATCAGCTATGAACGATCATTTGCTATATTAAATCCATACAGTGGAAAGAGCCAGCAAGCTGTGTGTGTATGTACGGGTTAGTGTTTCTTTTGAAACATGACTGCTTGCCAGTTGAAAATGGTAGGAATGGAAATAAGACTTTTTGCTTTGTGCATTGTTTCCTATTGGTGAACTGTGATGCAGCCCCTGAACGTGGTCTATGGCAGTTCTGCCCACATCTGCCTCAGTAGAGGCAGAACCAGTAGGGGAGGAACCTGCAGGTAGGTCTCAACATTCTTAACGCAGTTCCTTATGTTGTGCTGACCCCACGCATAAAATTATTTTCATGGCTGCTGCATAACTGTACTTTTGCAATTGCTATGAATTGCAATGTAAATATACGTGTTTTCCAATGGTCTTCTATGATTTATGCCCTACACAGTGAGATCCTGCTGTTGTAGGTAAATAGCTCCCGGGCAAGGAGCCTCTTGCCTGATAAGTCTTCTGCTTATCAGGAGGAGGCATATTGGATCTTTAGAGGGTACTTCGGCTTGTTTGTTTGTTGTCTTTTTTTTTTCTTTCATTTTTCAAATTCTTTTCGGCTTTGAATCTCTCTGGAAAATGCTGTGCTCATTCCCCGCCCCTCCCCCTACCCTTTCCTACCATAGTACGCATGCAAATGAACAATGGCTATATCTGCATATTTGCAGAAATTTCATGGTCGCAGTCAAAGTGCTCCTCCGAACAGTCCAGGACAAATTGTAATACACTGAAGTAAAAATAAGGTCACGCAGGTCTGTGCCAGCAAGCCACTTGACTTTACGTATGTATTGATCTATCTACCTAATGAGATTGGTTATCAGCAGAGCGTTTCTCATCCTTCAGAGCAGAAATCCCTTTCTGTTTGGAAAATGTAGTGAATGAAGCGCAAGGTTGCCAGATGTAGGCGATTCACTATAGATAGATCAATATTTCTGTCTGTCTGTCCTCTTTTCCTTTTATTGTGAATAATTTGATTCCTTGTCCTCAACCTTCAAATCACTTTAAACTCTTGGCTGTTGTTTTTGCACTAATAGGTGATTCATCTTTTTATAACTTTTCTGTGTTTCCAAGATTCCCTAGGATGATATCATTAACTTTCAAAATCAAAAGTAAACACTTGACAGTGCCTCTCAAATTTGATATGTGTGTGTATTGTAGAAATTTACAAAGTCAGTTTTATCCTATTTTCACTTCTGTTTGATGTGAAGGAGTACAAACGTGGGAAGAAGATAAATTCAGGTCGGGTTTTCAAATACACAACATTTTACATTGATTGGTTCTGTATTTCAATGTCTTCAGTAACCAGATAGTGGCCCTTATAACGGTTCTCTTCCATATCGTTCCACTCCGTGGTCTCTTTAGCATCCTCTCAACTGTTCATCAGACTTGCTGGGTCCTTTCTACTCCTGACATCATTAAAAACATATAGGCTTTTTTAAACAATAAAAAATTTTCAGAATTTTGCTTTCCTGCTGTTTGCTTATTGGGGTCAGGTTAAACATTCTGGTTGGCTTAAGAACAACATAAACACTGTCTGGATTTCAGGTTAGTGACTCATACAAAGTAGGTCTTGAATGTTTTCATTTGGGTTAAGGCATCAGTGGTACACACACACCCTCGATCCCAACGTTTGTGTGCAGTTTTTGTTTCTGTTTGTTTGTTTCCCCTTCACTCCTTTCTCCAAGCTTATAAGGACATTCGCTGATAACGCTCCAGTAAACCCTCACACGGTCCTACCTCCACTAAGGGGAACAAAATGAGTCACCTTTTCTCTGTGTCTTTGCTTTCCTAAGCCTGCGGAATAGTTACAAGACTCCAAAAGTCAAAACAAAACAATGCAGTCTATACTCAGAGAAAATTACTCCAACCTCTGTGAATCCCACGCTGAGTTTCTTCCCCCAAGAAATCAGTTGAAGAAGTTCCTACTTTATTCTGTTGTCTGTTTTTATGGACATAAACATGTCCTCTTCACTTTCCTTTCCTATTCCTGTGTGCTGCCTTTCTTGCTTTAGAAGGCCTCTCTATTGTCTCTGGGGTCCTCTCTTGTCTATTTTTCACAGCTACATAGTACTCCACTGAAGACTATGCACCATAGTTCATTACATTGTCTTTAATTTGGCAATTTAGAAATCTCCAACAATTGCTAAGTGTAAGTGATGCTTGTTAGTGGCTAATTCTTAGAATAAACTGGTATAAACAAGTTTTCTTTGCCAAGTAAAATTTGTAGTTTTACTAGATATTGTTAAGCACCTAACATAATCATTTAATCATGGAGCACCTTTTGGTTACCAGCAGCTGTGTGTAAGACTTCATGTTCTCCGACAGATGGGACATCACTATCAGTATGTCATCAACTTTTTTATTTTATTTTTTCTCCAATTTAAACAATCTGAAGCTTAATTGTATCCAGTATATTTAAATTTGTGGTTTTTTCCTATGGATAAACATGAACAGTTTTGAATAGATTTGGGGGCCATTATTAACTTTTTGTTTTAAGTATCTATTTTAGGTGTTTTTCTCATCTTAAACTTAGACTTTTACCTTGGTATCTTTTCTCAGTGTATGTTACTGTTTAATCCATATCAATAATGAATTTAAGTAATTTTAACTCCTTAATTCCCTCTTTCATTCCTCTTCCCTCTCCTGTTGAAAATGTTCTTCTTCCTCAGAAATCTCTTCCTAAGCTTTTATCCCTTTTGTGTGTGATCCACTGAGCATTATTAGGTTTGCCGGCAGAGGTGTGAATGGGAGGTCATTTACTGGAGCATGGGCAGACTTCCAGTGGCTATGCTACTAAGGAAAGAAACAACCCCTCCCCAAGCAACCACTAACTAACAGTACTCTCTCAGTGAGTGGTGGGGCCTCAGGGGTCTCTCCTCCATCCGTGATAAAAGGTTGACAGGCCTCGTGAACAGGGCTTGCACAGGTAGCTAGCTATGACGACTCTAAGTTCAGAAATGCAATAGCTATGTGATGTGTAGAAAACATGGTTTTCCTATACAAATCTCGTTCTTCTAGCTTAACCCCTCCCCCCCCTTGCCATTAGTGATATCTGAGGCTTGGCTCTGAGCTTGGGGAATCCATGATACAGATGTGCAATTTAGGATCCTGCACTTCTTTGCCACCCATTCTCAGCACTTTGATTAGCTACAAACCTCTGCATTAACCATCACCACTGTAATAACTATATAAGATTAATAAGAAGTTGCTGCTCTGACAGAGTCTGAGACCAGCACCAATCTTGGAATATAGACATGAATATTTAGAAGGCAGTTGGATTTCATGACCATTTAGGGACATAGTAGTAGGCTCCCCTTAGCACGTACTACTTTCGCAGATATGGACTCTCAACCAGGCTTACAGTGCCAGACACAAATCCCTTCCTTTGGAGAAGTCTTTACATTTAATCAGAGAGTGGTTGATTACTTCGTAACATTTGTGCCACTATTTCACCAGAGAACAGGTCATTGCAGTGGTTGGTAGAGTTCACAATTGGGTAAGAATATTGGTGAATAATATCCCCCAGCAATCTGCACAGTCCTTAGGGCACTACTAGCACTACTAAAGTTAAGCAGCAGGGAGAAAAAAAAATCCAGCTCAGCTCCAGCCTGACTTCTTTATATCATGTGACCAAAGTGTGCAATGATTTTAGCATTGGGTCTTACCTTCAAATTCTGTTGGACAACCAAGAAAAATGTCACTTGTCTTTATTATATTGAAGACCTCTGAAGTATTCCTGGGCAAAAAAAAAGGTCAGAAGGTGTGTCATGCCTGACACTGTGATTTTTAATAACCTATGGGTCCTGTCAGGAACACTGTTTACCCACATGGATACGTCAATTTACATGGTATATTTTCATTATTGCTTTTAAAAAGGCCTTTAAAACAGTACGTGTTCCTATAACTTTTTATACACCTTTAGTTTTTGTTACCCACTTCCTCCCCTGCCTCCTCTGTAATTCTCTATCCTCCTTATAGCTACGTAGAGCCTTGTAACTCCAATATTCTCCCCTCAACTTTTCTGTCACATTTCACTAAGATTTATATTATTTCTGAACTTATCATTCACCTTTAAACAAATGCAAGAAAATATTTAAAGTTCATGGACTAAAATGTGCTACTATTTTACAGTTTCTAAATTTGGAATTAGGTTGGAATCTTTTCCTGAATCTCAGACATAATGCCATTTACAAATATTTTAATGCAGTAGTTGTACAATGTTATGCTTAATTAAAATGTTTCACTTGAAGTTATTAAAACTTTGTTATAGTTTCATGATGTCTCTGTTGCTGGGATAAAACACCATGACAAAGGAAATTCATAGAAGAAAACACTTACTGAGCATACAGTACCAGAAGGATATGCATCTATCATGGCAGGGATGTATGGCAACATGAGAAAGACATAACAGAAGGGGTAGGAAGCTGAGTGCTCACATCTAATAATAAAAACACAAAGGGGTGGAAGAAAGAGAGAGGTGGAGGGAGAGGAAGAGAGGGCAAGGGGGCAAAGGGAGAGGGGGTGGGGGACAGAGGGGGACAGAGGAGGGAGAGGGGGCAGGGAGGGGGAGGGGGAGGGACAAAGAGGTGGCAAGAATCTTTAAACTCTCAAAGCCATTCACTGGTAATGTACTTCCCCCACCCAGGCCATACATCTTGAAGCTCCCCAAACAGCGCTAGCAGCTGTGGATGAAGTGTTGAAATAGTCTACCCTATATTGAACATTTCTCATTCAAAGAAACACTGCCACCATTTTCTTAAGACAAATCCTGGGAGTTTGTGTTATATGCACTGGATTCTCTAAATAGCACATTTTTTAGTTGTAGCATCAGAGTTAACCACAAATGTCTTACTCTCTTCTGTGCAGTTGATCCTTCTGACACTTCTCATTGGCAAATATATACTTTTAGAAAAGTTTTGTGAGACATTTTGTATAACACACATTTCCCTGACCCAGTTTGGAAATGACAATCCCCATTGGATTCTGGAGTGTCTGTATTTTTCTTCCAGGAAGGTCTTAAAAAGAATAACATTTCCTACTTAAAGAAATATCATTCTGTGATTTTCCATTACCCTGGGTAGAAGCACAATCAACATTAGATGTGCAAAAATAAATAAATAAATAAAGAAAGAAAGAAAGAAAGGAAGGAAGGAAGGAAGGAAGGAAGGAAGGAAGAAAGAAAGAAAGAAAGAAAGAAAGAAAGAAAGAAAGAAAGAAAGAAAGAAAGAAAGAAAGAAAGAAAGAAAGAAAGAAGTTCCAGCTTATACAAATACCACAAATGCTATTTGTGTAGCCTACCCAGAAAAATTCCTTACTCATCCTTTATATTGCCAGAAGTATAGGCATCATTCTGTTTGATAAAAATCAGTAATCCCAGCTGTTCTTTTAGTGATGGAGACAGAAGAGCACTAGAGTCAACTAACATGGGTTTGAAACTTCCCTTCACAATGCAATGAGCTGTTGTCCAGTTCTAGACTCACAGATGGAGCAATAAATACAGCACTGTTCTAACGTTGATAAATCTGATTATATTAAATCTTGAAAAAAATATTCAACTATAGTCTTGAGTTTATGTTTCTAAATGACAAAAAGATATACAGTCTTTTAAAAGTTTTATGTTTGTTAATATCTAGGAAAGATGTCAGATCTTAGAAACTTTGCCTAACAGATTGTTCTGCATCCTTAAAGACATAAAAATACATTTTCACAATGAAAACATTTCTCAGGTTGGTTAAAACTGGCCAGTTATTTATTGTGTTGGAATGTTGCTCATAAATATACATTGTATATAGACACTTAATGGTTAGTCATTCTACTGGACATTTACTCAAAGATAAATAACTAAGTTATTATATAGAAGCATAAACAAAATATAGCAGTGTTGCAAAATGTATAAAAGATAGAGTATGTTATAAAATTCAAGACCTCTCCTAATCTCTAAGAAGTTTGTGTAAAATATAACGGGCAGTATGAATTTCAGGCCAACAGTGAACTCACTAAGGAAAATCATCCCTGAATTAGATAATAAATGCTTTGGGTTTTGTTGTTGTTGTTTGTTTTTTGTTTATTTATTTATTTACTTTAATGTTTTTTTAATTGGGTATTTATTTCATTTACATTTCCAATGCTATCCCAAAAGTCCCACCCATGCTCCCCCACCCACTCCCCCACCCACCCACTCCCACTTCTTGGCCCTGGCGTTCCCCTGTACTGAGGCATATAAAGTTTGCATGACCAATGGGCCTCTCTTCCCAATGATGGCTGACTAGGCCATCTTTTGATACATATGCAGCTAGAGACATGAGCTCTGAGGGTACTGGTTAGTTCATATTGTTGTTCCACCTATAGGGTTGCAGATCCCTTTAGCTCCTTGGGTACTTTCTCTAGCTCCTCCATTGGGGGCCCTGTGATCCATCCAATAGCTGACTGTGAGCATCCACTTCTGTGTTTGCCAGGCCCCGGCATAGTCTCACAAGAGACTGCTATGTCTCGGTCCTTTCAGCAAAATCTTGCTAGTATATGCACTGGTGTCAGTTTTTGGAGGCTGATTATGGGATTATTATCCGGATCCCCGGATATGGCAGTCTCTAGATGGTCCATCCTTTCGTCTCAGCTCCAAACTGTGTCTCTGTAACTCCTTCCATGG
This sequence comes from Mus caroli, assembly GCF_978045245.1. Classification (NCBI taxonomy): domain Eukaryota; kingdom Metazoa; phylum Chordata; class Mammalia; order Rodentia; family Muridae; genus Mus; species Mus caroli. The sequence goes on from NW_028227268.1 coordinate 105,281,289, forward strand.
GTGTTTTGTTCCCAATTCTAAGAAGGGGCACAGTGCCCATGCTTTGTTTTTAATGGCATGACAAACATCTCTATTAGAAAGAGGGTAAGTTGTGAGTAGCTTACTCTGACATCTATTTACTCTAATCTGTAGCTCATCGTGCTTGTTTTCTTACCTCTTAGAATTGGCACAGAATACAAAAGTGTTGTTAACCCTTGGGTGGGCATACTGGTGATTAATAGTGCTCTTCTACTTGACAGTTAGATAACCATTTGGTGTGCTCTTTCTTATCCGGGAAGACCATTTCTCCCACTCTCAACATTCCTTAGTTGCTCTTTAGAACCTCATGGTTCTTTCTTGTCTACTTTAGCCTATTGTTCACTTTCTTCAGCTTAGGTTTAGGCAGTCATGTTGCTGACACTGTAGCCCTGAAAACATACATCCAAATAATAGTATACAGACTGAGCAGCTTGTATTGAGGAATATATATGTGTGTGTGCATATACATATATATTCCTCAATACAAGCTGCTCAACACACACATATATATGTAATATATTATATATATATGAATATAAATGTGTGTACATATGTATATATACACATACACTACTGCAGTCTCTGCTCCATTCCCTCTCCCTGCATTTCTTGTATACAGGATACATTTTGGGTCAAAAGTTTTGTGGGTTGGTTGGTGTCTTTATTGCTCCAATAGATTTCCTTCCTGGCTACAGGTCTTCAGCTTCCATATCCCCAGTGTTGTGGATCTTAGCTAAAGTTATCCCCATTGATTTCTGGGATCTTCCCCCATCCTTGGTCTCTGGCAGGTCCTCAATATTACCCAACCCCTCCACCCCCACCAGCTGTAGATTTCCATTCATTCTCCTGTTCCAATGGCGATCTCTCTTACCTCTCCACAATCTGATCCCAAGAAACCCCACATTCTCCTCCAGGTCCCCTCTCCCACCCAGTTTTCTTCCTCCTTCTGCCTCCTTTGATTATTTTATTCTACCTTCCGAGTGAGATTCAAGCATCCTCACTTGGGCCTTTCTTCTTGTTTAGCTTCTTTCGGTACATGGAGTGTAGCAAAGGTATCCTGTACTTTATGGGTAATAAACACTTAAAAGTGAGAACCTACCATCCATGTCCTTTTGGGTCTGGGCTACGTCATTCAGAATGAGATTCCAAAGTTCAATCCATTTGCCTGCAAAATTCACAATGTCTTTGTTTTTAATAGCTGAATAGTGTATCATTATGAAGATGCACCACATTTTCTTCAGTTGAGGGACATCTATGTTGTTTCCAGTTTCTGGATATTACAAATAAAGCTGCTATGAACATAGATGAGCAAGTGTCCCTGTGATACCGAAGGACATCTTTTGCGTATATTCCCAGAAGTAGTATAGCTGAGTCTTGAGTTAGAACTAGTACCAGTTTTTTGAGAAAACACTAAATTGATTTTCAAAGTGGTTATATAAGTTTTTACTCCTCCCAGCAATGCAGGAGTGTTCCCCTTGGTCCACATCCTCACCAACACTTGCTATTATTTGAGTTTTTAATCTTAGCTATCCTGACAGGTGTAAGATGGAATCTTAGTCTGGTGTTGATTTTCATTTCCATGATAACTAAGGAGATTGAATATTTCTGTAAGTGCTTCTTGGCTATTTGAGATTCTTCTGGTAAGAATTCTCTGTTTATCTCTATACCCAAATTTTTAATTGGGTTATTTCAGTAGTTGGTGTCTAATTTCTTGAGTAGTTCATACATTTTGGATATTAACCCTCTAGCAGAAGAAGAGATGGTGAAGATCCTTACCCAGTGTATAGTTCATACATGCACACACACACACACACACACACACACACACACACACACACATTTTGTGATGATTTGTATACACTTGGCCCAGGGAGTGGCACTATTAGTAGGTGGAGTAGGAGGTGTCTTACTGTGAGCATGGGGTTTAATACCCTCCTCCTAGCTTACTGGAAGTCAGTCTTCTGCCTTCGGAACAAGAGGCAAAACTTTTAGCTCCTTCTGCACCATGCCTGCCTGAACACTGCCACACCTTGATGATAATGGATTGAACCTCTGAACCTGTAAGCTAGCCCTTATATTTCCTTTATATAAGACTTTCACTTTTCATGGTGTCTGTTCACAGAAGTAAAATTCAAATTAAAACACAAATATATGTATATAACAATACTTAATGAAAAAAAGAGGCCATGGATTTGAAAGACAGCAAGGAGAGGTATATAAGAGAGTTAGAATCTGTAGGTAAATAAAAAGAAATGATAATAATGTGATGAAGTAAAAGAAATTATAAAAAGAATGCTGGTCAATCCTGTCATAACTTATTAAGAGAAATCATTTTCATTTCCATATTGGTTTTTTGATGAAGACTAATATGTTTGTCATGATCTCATTAAAAGTCCCTTTAATAGCTAATTCTGAAACATGCATGAATATAAATGCTGGTACCTAAGCAGTTTTAAGTGACAGAAGCCAGTGACATTGCAGGTCATTTGTGTCCATGTGGGAAATTGAATCATTAGTGTATGGATATGTACTAGCATATGTACTATTGGCAAAATTTGATGAGATGTTTCTGTAAAAAAGCCATGTTTAAAGCTTCTTTTTTTTGATTTTTAATATTTTTATTACATATTTTCCTCAATTACATTTCCAATGCTATCCCAAAAGTCCCCCATAGCGCCCCCCACTTCCCTACCCACCCATTCCCATTCTTTTGGCCCTGGCATTCCCCTATATTGGGGCATATAAAGTTTGCAAGTCCAATGGGCCTCTCTTTCCATTGATGGCCGACTAGGCCATCTTTCGATACATATGCAGCTAGAGACAAGAGCTCCGGGGTTCTGGTTAGTACATCATGTTGTTCCAACAATAGGGTTGCAGATCCCTTTAGCTCCTTGGGTACTTTCTCTAGCTTCTCCATTGGGAGCCCTGTGATACATCCAATAGCTGACTGTGAACATCCACTCCTGTGTTTGCCAGGCCCCGGCATAGTCTCACAAGAGACAGCTATATTTGGGTCCTTTCAGCAAAATCTTGCTAGTGTATGCAATGGTGTCAGCATTTAGAAGCTGATTATGGGATGGATCCCTGGATACGGCAGTCTCTAAATGGTCCATCCTTTCATCACAGCTACGAACTTTGTCTCTGTAACTCCTTCCCTGGGTGTTTTGTTCCCAATTCTAAGAAGGTGCACAGTGTCCACACTTTGGTCTTCATTCTTCTTGAGTTTCATGCATTTAGCAAATTGTATCTTATATCTTGGGTATCCTAAGTTTTGGGCTAATATCCACTTATCAGTGAATACATATTGTGTGAGTTCTTTTGTGATTGTGTTACTTCACTCAAGATGATGCCCTCCAGGTCCATCCATTTGGCTAGGAATTTCATAAATTCATTCTTTTTAATAGCTGAGTAGTACTCCATTGTGTAAATGTACCATAATTTCTGTATCCATTCCTCTGTTGAGGGACATCTGGGTTCTTTCCAGCTTCTGGCTATTATAAATAGGGCTGCTATGAACATAGTGGAGCATGTGTCCTTTTTACCGGTTGGGACATCTTCTGGATATATGCCCAGGAGAGGTATTGCTGGATCCTCCGGTAGTACTATGTCCAATTTTCTGAGGAACCGCCAGACTGATTTTCAGAGTGGTTGTACAAGCTTGCAATCCCACCAACAATGGAGGAGTGTTCCTCTTTCTCCACATCCTCGCCAGCATCTGCTGTCACCTCAATTTTTGATCTTAGCCATTCTGACTGGTGTGAGGTGGAATCTCAGGGTTGTTTTGATTTGCATTTTCCTGATGATTAAGGATGTTGAACATTTTTTCAGGTGCTTCTCTGCCATTCGGTATTCCTCAGGTGAGAATTCTTTGTTCAGTTCTGAGCCCCATTTTTTAATGGGCTTATTTGATTTTCTGGAGTCCACCTTCTTGAGTTATTTAAATATATTGGATATTAGTCCCCTATCTGATTTAGGATAGGTGAAGATCCTTTCCCAATCTGTTGGTGGTCTTTTTGTCTTATTGACGGTCTCTTTTGCCTTGCAGAAGCTTTGCAACTTTATGAGGTCTCATTTATCAATTCTCGATCTTATAGCACAAGCGTTTGCTGTTCTATTCAGGAAATTTTCCCCTGTACCCATATCTTCGAGGCTTTTCCCTACTTTCTCCTCTATAAGTTTCAGTGTCTCTGGTTTTATGTGGAGTTCCTTAATCCACTTAGATTTGACCTTAGTACAAGGAGATAGGAATGGATCGATTTGCATTCTTCTACATGTTAACAACCAGTTGTGCCAGCACCATTTGTTGAAAATGCTGTCTTTCTTCCACTGGATGTTTTTAGCTCCCTTGTCGAAGATCAAGTGACCTTAGGTGTGTGGGTTCATTTCTGGGTCTTCAATTCTATTCCATTGGTCTATTTGTCTGTCACTATACCAGTACCATGCAGTTTTTATCACAATTGCTCTGTAGTAGAGCTTTAGGTCCGGCATGGTGATTCCACCAGAGGTTCTTTTATCCTTGAGAAGAGTTTTTGCTATCCTAGGTTTTTTGTTATTCCAGATGAATTTGCAGATTGCACTTTCTAATTCGTTGAAGAATTGATTTGGAATTTTGATGGGGATTGCATTGAATCTGTAGATTGCTTTTGGCAAGATAGCCATTTTTACAATGTTGATCCTGCCAATCCATGAGCATGGGAGATCTTTCCATCTTCTGAGATCTTCTATAATTTCTTTCTTCAGAGACTTGAAGTTTTTATTATACAGATCTTTCACTTCCTTAGTTAGAGTCACGCCAAGATATTTAATATTATTTGTGACTATTGAGAAGGGTGTTGTTTCTCTAATTTCTTTCTCAGCCTGTTTATTCTTTGTGTAGAGAAAGGCCATTGATTTGTTTGAGTTAATTTTATATCCAGCTACTTCACCGAAGCTGTTTATCAGGCTTAGGAGTTCTCTGGTGGAATTTTTAGGGTCACTTATATATACTATCATATCATCTGCAAAGAGTGATATTTTGACTTCATCTTTTCCAATTTGTATCCCTTTGATCTCCTTTTGTTGTCGAATTGCTCTGGCTAGGACTTCAAGTACAATGTTGAATAGGTATGGAGAAAGTGGACAGCCTTGTCTAGTCCCTGATTTTAGAGGGATTGCTTCAAGCTTCTGACCATTTACTTTGATGTTGGCTACTGGTTTGCTGTAGATTGCTTTTATCATGTTTAGGTATGGGCCTTGAATTCCTGATCTTTCCAAGACTTTTATCATGAATGGGTGTTGGATCTTGTCAAATGCTTTTTCTGCATCTAACGACATGACCATGTGGTTTTTGTCTTTGAGTTTGTTTATATACTGGATTTCGTTGATGGATTTCCGAATATTGAACCATCCCTGCATCCCTGGGATGAAACCTACTTGGTCAGGATGGATGATTGTTTTGATGTGTTCTTGGATTCGGTTAGCAAGAACTTTATTGAGGATTTTTGCATCAATATTCATAAGGGATATTGGTCTGAAGTTTTCTATCTTTGTTGGGTCTTTTTGTGGTTTAGGTATCAGAGTAATTGTGGCTTCATAGAATGAGTTGGGTAGAGTACCTTCTGTTTCTATTTTGTGGAATAGTTTGTGAAGAACTGGGATTAGATCTTCTTTGAAGGTCTGATAGAACTCTGCACTAAACCCATCTGGTCCTGGGCTTTTTTTAGTTGGGAGACTATTAATGACTGCTTCTATTTCTTTGGGGGATATAGGGCTGTTTAGATCATTAACCTGATCTTGATTCAACTTTGGTACCTGGTATCTGTCTAGGAACTTGTCCATTTCATCCAGGTTCTCCAGTTTTGTTGAGTAAAGCCTTTGGTAGAAGGATCTGATGGTGTTTTGGATGTCTTCAGGATCTGTTGTTATGTCTCCTTTTTCATTTCTGATTTTGTTAATTAGGATGCTTTCCCTGTGCCCTCTAGTGAGTCTGGCTAAGGGTTTATCTATCTTGTTGATTTTCTCAAAGAACCAGCTCCTTGATTGGTTGATTCTTTGAATAGTTTTTCTTGTTTCCACTTGGTTGATTTCACCCCTGAGTTTGATTATTTCCTGCCGTCTACTCCTCTTGGGTGAATTTGCTTCCTTTTGTTCTAGTGCTTTTAGGTATGTTGTCAAGCTGCTAATATGTGCTCTCTCTAGGTTCCTTTTGGAGGCACTCAGAGCTATGAGTTTTCTTCTTAGAAATGCTTTCATTGTGTCCCATAAGTTTGGGTATGTTGTGGCTTCATTTTCATTGAACTCTAAAAAGTCCTTAATTTCTTTCTTTATTCCTTCCTTGACCAAGGTATCATTGAGAAGAGTGTTGTTCAGTTTCCACGTGAAGGTTGGCTTTCTATTATTTATTTTGTTATTGAAGATCAGCCTTAGTCCATGGTGATCTGATAGGATGCATGGGACAATTTCAATATTTTTGTATCTGTTGAGGCCTGTTTTGTGACCAATTATGTGGTCAATTTTGGAGAAGGTGCCATGAGGTGCTGAGAAGAAGGTATATCCTTTTGTTTTAGGATAGAATGTTCTGTAGATATCTGCCAGATCCATTTGATTCATAATTTCTCTTAGTTTCTCTGTGTCCCTGTTTAGTTTCTGTTTCCATGATCTGTCCATTGGTGAAAGTGGTGTGTTGAAGTCTGCCACTATTATTGTATGAGGTGCAATGTGTGCTTTGAGATTTACTAAAGTTTCTTTAATGAATGTGGCTGCCTTTGTATTTGGAGCATAGATATTCAGGATTGATAGTTCCTCTTGGAGGATTTTACCTTTGATGAGTATGAAGTGTCCCTCCCTGTCTTTTTTAATGACTTTGGGTTGGAAGTCAATCTTATCAGATATTAGAATGGCTACTCCAGCTTGTTTCTTCATACCATTTGCTTGGAAAATTGTTTTCCAGCCTTTCATTCTGAGGTAGTGTCTATCTTTTTCTCTGAGATGAGTTTCCTGTAAGCAGCAAAATGTTGGGTCTTGTTTGTGTAGCCAGTTTGTTAGTCTATGTCTTTTTATCGGGGAGTTGAGTCCATTGATATTAAGAGATATTAAGGAAAAGTAATTGTTCTTTCCTGTTATTTTTGTTGTTAAAGTTGGCATTCTGTTCTTGTGGCTGTCTTCTTTTAGGTTTGTTGAGGGATTACCTTCTTGTTGTTTCTAGGGTGTGGTTCCTGTCCTTGTATTGGTTTTTTTCTGTTATTATCCTTTGAAGGGCTGGACTCGTGGAGAGATAATGTGTGAATTTGGTTTTGTCGTGGAATACTTTGGTTTCTCCATCTATGTTAATTGAGAGTTTGGCTGGGTATAGTAGCCTGGGCTGGAATTTGTGTTCTTTTAGTGTCTGTATAACATCTGTCCAGGATCTTCTGGCTTTCATAGTCTCTGGTGAAAAATCTGGTGTAATTCTGATAGGCTTGCCTTTATATGTTACTTGGCCTTTTTCTCTTACTGCTTTTAGTATTCTATCTTTATTTAGAGCATTTGTTGTTCTGATTATTATGTGTCGGGAGGTATTTCTTTTCTGGTCCAGTCTATTTGGAGTTCTGTAGGCTTCTTGTATGTTCATGGGCATCTCTTTCTTTAGATTTGGGAAGTTTTCTTCTATAATTTTGTTGAAGATGTTTGCTGGTCCTTTGAGTTGAAAATCTTCATTCTCATCCACTCCTATTATCCGTAGGTTTGGTCTTCTCATTGTGTCCTGTATTTCTTGGATGTTTTGAGTTAGGATCTTTTTGCATTTTACATTTTCCTTGATTGTTGTGCCGATGTTCTCTATGGAATCTTCTGCACCTGAGATTCTCTCTTCCATCTCTTGTATTCTGTTGCTGATGCTCGTATCTATGGTTCCAGATTTCTTTCCTAGGGTTTCTATCTCCAGTGTTGCCTCATTTTGGGTTTTCTTTATTGTGTCTACTTCCCTTTTTAGGTCTAGTATGGTTTTGTTCATTTCCATCATCTGTTTGGATGTGTTTTCCTGTTTTTCTGTAAGGACTTCTACCTGTTTGATTATGTTATCCTGTTTTTCTTTAAGGATTTGTAACTCTTTAGCAGTGTTCTCCTGCAATTCTTTAAGGGATTTTTGTGCTTCCTCTTTAATGTCTTCTACCTGTTTACCAGTGTTCCTTTGTATTTCTTTAAGTGTGTTATTAAAGTCCTTCTTGAAGTCCTCTACCATCATCAGGAGATATGCTTTTAGATCCGTGTCTAGCTTTTCCGGTGTGTTGGGGTGCCCTGGACTGGGCGAAGTGGGAGTGCTGGGTTCTGATGATGGTGAGTGGTCTTGGTTTCTGTTAGTAAGATTATTAAGTTTAACTTTCGCCATCTGGTAATCTCTGGGGTTAGTTGTTGTCGTTGTCATTGTTTAAAGATTGGAGCAGAAGCTGTGTTCCACTCACCAGCAGTCTCAAAATCCTGTGGCGGGGGTCGTGGGTAGCTGGCGGTACCCCGGTGCTGGTCCAGCCGGAAGAGGCCTGTGGTCCTACTCAGGCCGGTTTTCTGCTTCCCTAACTAATGCAGTCTCTGGTCCCGCGCGCAATTGGATTGGAGCAGAAGCTGTGTTCCACTCTCCAGAAGTCTTAAGATCCTGTGGTGGGTGTTGTGGGTAGCTGGCGAGTGTCAGCCGACCCTTCACCCTAGCTACCAGATGCTGGTCAGACCGGAAGAGGCTTGTGGCCCTAGTCTGGCGGGTTTTCTGCCTCCCCAACCAAAGCAGTCTCAGGTCCCGCGTGATTGGACTGGAGCAGAAGCTGTGTTCCACTCACCAGTAGTCTCAAAATCCTGTGGCGGGGGTCGTGGGTAGCTGGCGGGTGTCAGCCGACTCTGCGCTCTAGCTACCCTGGTGCTGATCCGGCCGGATGAGGCCTGTGGCCCTACTCAGGCCGGTTTCTGCTTCCCTAACTAATGCAGTCTCAGGTCCCGCGCGCAATTGGATTGGAGCAGAAGCTGTGTTCCACTCACCAGAAGTCTTAAGATCCTGTGGCGGGTGTTGTGGGTAGCTGGTGAGTGTCAGCCGACCCTGTGCCCTAGCTGCCCTGGTGCTTTTCTGACCGGAAGTGCTGTTTAAAGCTTCTTACAACTTAAAATGGGCCTTTCATTTACCTCAGCAACAGATTTTCATGAGCATTTGCTGCTTTGTTCCCATTGCCTGGAAAAGAGTTCTAGTTCTTCAGTGCCAGAAAGGAATGATTGATCATGTTTGTGAAATTTCTAAAGGTACTATGCTGAATATTAATAATGTCTCTTTCTTTTCACTTTCTCTATCATCCTGCACACGATGTTTTTCTACCAAGATTTAATCATTCTCACATAGATCATTATAAATTTTGGATACATTTGCAGAATTTTCTTCTTTCAGCCCAAAATCTGCATTAGGTCAGAAAGGCACAAATTTTGATTCAAGAGGATAAGTTATTCATGGCCACTGACTAAAGGTTTTGCTTAGTTTTAAGGAATACCTTGAGATGTTGTATGGAAATTATCCCCAAAGTCTAGAAGATCTTTACTTTATTATGTGTATGTGTGTGAATAAACGTGTGCGTAATACAATTTCTATCTTTTGACCAGAATATGAAATGTATAGGACTACAGACACAGCATAGTTTTTTGGCGCTGGAGTTACTCATCTTGGGTCATTTAAACATCATGCCAGGGACTGAAAAGACAGCTCAGCAATTAAGAGCATTAAACTGCTCTTTCAGAGGATCAGGGTTCAATTCCCTGCACCCACTTGGTGCCTCACAACTGCCTGTAAGTAAAAGATCTGGCATCCTTAAACAGACATACATTCTGGCAAAACCCTAATGCACATAAAATAAAAAAGTCAAATACGGAGTAACTCTCAAATTTCCACTCTCTCAAGATACTACAAACCTCTCTTCTCCTCTTTGCCTCTATGATTGTCACTTTGTAAAACAATTTATGCTTTATTATATTATTTACATGTGCCTGGGTTATGTTTAAAAAATTAGCTACAATTTAGTCTTAATTCTCCTAAGATTTCATTATCTTTCTGCTAATAAAGGTATGTATTATCATTGAAAGACATTTGGGAAATTGAAAAGCAAAATTATTTGCATATGAAAATGAAGATTCACCTATGAAAAATGTAGCTTGTATCTAAGTATTTTGACTCTACACTTAGAAGTGAAGCGTAAAATGACTGACTGACCTTCTGAACCTTCCAGCTGCTTGCTCTGTAATGCTTTGAGTTTTCTCCACTCAGCACACAGGAACTGAACATCTTATGCAAGTCCAATGTGTGCCATAGGACATGGCAACAAAACCTTCCACCCAGTTAACCTCTACAGCCTCTTGGTAGCAAAGTTCTGTGGCAGACCATTGATATAGCATTCTAGGACTGCAAACACACTGGGTGACCCAAATTCCATGAATATAATACCTGAGAGTGAGCTGGTATGCCAGGACCATAGTTAATTTTGTGGTGTTACGCAGCCATCTATTCCTAGTGATTCAAATATAGTGGATTTGTAGACTGAAGAAGAAATATATATTATGTATAGTATATTGGCCTATCTCAGTATGTTGACTCACAATGCCAAATCATTAAAAAATTGTATCTACTAACCATTTACTTTAGGTTTAGAACACAGAGCATTTTTATCTTCTTATAAATAAGACTGTGAGTAATACTTAGCATTTATATTATATTATACCTTGTCTTGAACACATCAGTGGTAAATTATCAAAAATAAGATTCCTAGTTTCTAGTAAAGCTGAAACTGTTGTTGCAAGCATTGACATTCCATGGGACAAATGTGAGAACAAGCTTTGGTTTTGTGTGCATATATTTAAAAAATATTTGCACTCTATATCTGAAGGTGAGATATAAGATATAATTTATATAAGACAAAATAGAGGAGGGAAGAAGTTTTATATAGTTTGTATATGTAAACTTATCAGATAGATAGCTATACATGTACAAAGTTCCTAATCACATTTATCAATAGTTGTTTTCATGTGCAAGTACATTTTCTACATTACTTTCACTTGATGGCTTTAGTGCAAAGAAAAAATACTGAGTTATAAATAATAGTATGAAGCTCTTACTAAAGAAACAGAAATGAAATTAAAGAGGATGTGCATAAAACCATAGAGTGACTTTTATATGTATATCTTCAGTAAATACTAGAGTAAAACAGATCTCCTTCTAAACAGGTATCACTGATCCAATATGTTATGAGATGGACAATTGTAGAGTATTTCTCTATCATAGTTAAAGCCATTTTTTAAAATATAGAATTGTTATATGGAGAAGGTATTTTATCACTTTAGGGCTTAGCCTGAGCATTTTGATCCTTCATATAACTTTTATTCTCTTCTTTTCAAATAACAAACTACTCCCTTTTTGAAACACACACACATACACACACACACACACACACACACACACACACACACACACACACACACAGAGAGAGAGAGAGAGAGAGAGAGAGAGAGAGAAGTCGTAAACAGGCAGAACTCATAAACACATCCAAGAGTAATTACATGGGTTCCTTGCTATTTAGTTTGTAAACATTTTATTCCAACTGCCTGAGGAATCAACATTTTTCTTAATGAACTAGATGTTGGACATAGTAACCTCTTTCATTGCTGGATATAACTGTAGTATGCATCTTCAGCTTCCAAAGATTCTGAGCAAATCCCTCTAGTGTTTGGCCATGTGTGGATTCATATACACATGAAAATAAAAATCAAAGTACAACAATTTAAATAGTATAATTCACATGACCTCTAACTAAGTTCTCTCATATCATATTAATTTCGTTAAAGAAATAGGCAGAGGACTCCCAGGTCTGTGTTCATTCAGAGATGATGCACCTAACCCTCAAGAGATTGGAGGCCCCAGGGAGTTTAAAGGTCAGATGGGGTGGGGGTGGGGGCATCCACATGGAGACAGGGTAGGGTGTGGAGGAGGTGTGGGATGTGGAACAGTAGGATGGTGGATGTGGAGGGATGGGAATGGAATATGGAGTGTAAAAAATGAATTACAAATAAAATTAAATTAAAAAAAAGAAGACAGTCCACCACAGACATGACTATAGCCAACTTGATCTAGATAATTTCTCAACTGAGGTTCTCTTTCCAAGAGATTCTAAGCAGTTAAAATAGACCATTGAAACTAGCCGGCTCAGGAACTGGCAACAATCTCTTCTACACAGTTATTGTGAGGCTACAATGAGAAAATACAAAATGTAAGGTGTTTAGAAAAATATCTGGAAATTCTTACTTAATAAGGAGACTGAAAAATCTTAAAACATAATCAGTTTTCCAAGTAGTAGAGGGCACAATATCAAGGTTTAAGTTTATAGAATCAAGGAGAAGGCATTCTTTTCCCATAGTTCCCCACTAATACTACCAGGCAAATCATTTCAAAGGCTTCCTTCCTTTTTGTGTGATTGGATACTATAAACAGAATGCTTTGGACCTGGAATATCACATTGTATGTACTATTGACAATAGCATAAATACATAGACTACTACAACCAAGTGACATCAACAACACTCAACAATCATTTTCAAATCAGACTAGAAATGAAACCATTTGACCTTGTGTTGTGTTCATCAGAATACCATCAGAAGGTCAAAATTCCCTTTAAGTCAGAAACTTAGCAATATCATATCCAAAGCCTTATAGAAGTTTATATTTTTAACCCAACAATTTTCTTTATAATATATTTTAGTGAATAACTTGAAATATAAAAACATTACAATCCAGGGTGTGATGGTACATGCTTTTATTTCCAGCACATAGGAGGCAGAGCTAGATGAATCTCCAAGGCCAGCCTGGTCTAGGTACTAAGTTGCAGCTCACCAAAGGAATACACAGAGAAACCCTCCCCCAGAAGCCCCAAAAATCAAAAATAAAAAGCATTTACATAAAAGATGTTATAGAACCAACTATGATGGGAAGTATGCTTTTGCACAGCAAAGTTCACTGTGGCTTAAGGGATTTTCAGAGATATATTAAAATATTAACATTAAATTAAAAAGGCAAGAAGACATAATACAATCTAATAAAAAAAAGAGAGAAATATCTTAAAGTATAAGTAATAATTCTTTCTAGATGCAGAGAAACAAAGGTCATCTTAGAGTTTAAGACAAATCTGTTGTTGCTCTTGTATAAATCCTTTGTTTTTTTTTTGTTTGTTTGTTTTGTTTTTTTTTAAATAAAGACATGCATTTTGTTGTGGAATAATGAAATAAGTAATCAGGACCTAACAATGAGGGGGAAATGCACTGAAGTTCAGTGAAGCCTTCAGTGGAGGAGGGTTCAAAGGAAGAATGTTAAGTGTGACTCTCTCCTTTGCCATGTCCCATCATCAATCAAACTGCCATCTGTGGCCTTACACATTCTTTCTTTGTCCCGAGTCATGTAAAACGTTTGCTTTTCTGACAATACATCTAGTGTTCGGTGCCTCTTCTTTACATTTACCCATATCCTCCTGTTCTGCCCTTGCAGGCTCTGAAAAATCTGTCTGCAGAGCATGGAATACCTTTTCCAGAAGAGATCTGGGATAGGAACAAAGAGTGGCCTGGGGTCTTTATCGGGAAAATTATGCTTTGGGGAAGAGGGTAGCTATGAATAAACGTTTCCCAATTTGACCATTTAGCATTATTCTTGTTTTATTTTCCTTTTTATCTGTTATAGCAATAGAGATTATTCCCATTTTAGAATTTTATGCATAATGCATAGATAGTGAAATCCAGTCTTGGACCCTCAGGAAACTCTGTATGTCAGACTTCCATCCTAGGCATGTGAATTTTAGGTAGAATATGTGCTGTCGAACTGAATGCATCTCAAGACTGAACACTGGGTTACTTAGTTTGGCTTTTTGATGCTAATAAACCTGCACTAATAGGACGGAGAGAGAGAGAGAGAAAGAGAGAGAGAGAGAGAGAGAGAGAGAGAGAGAGAGAGAGAGAGAGAGAGAGAGAACAGTTGGTATTCCAAAGGAGAAAGTAGTTGATTCTTTTAAAAATTACATTGTATTAAGCTTACGGGATAATGGTTTTCATTAGCACAATTTTATGTATGTACATACACATAATGCATTTGATCATATTCACACACATTACTTTTTATCCTCTCCCACTTCTCCTGATCTCCCACCTCTTCCCAACTAGTCCTTCCTCTATTTCACCTATTTTTGGGTGTACCAATGAACTTTATCCAAGTTTCTTTGAAAAGTACAGTGAGGAATTATTTATTAGAGGCCAAAGTAACTGACCGGTGGTTATGCCACTAAAGAAATGTTTGCCCCGCCCGTCCACAGTGACCACAAACTGCCTCTCTCACCTTAAGGAGTGATCAAGCCTTGTAAGCCCCTCCACAGCATCTGTTTTTAAAATGTTCCTAGTCTGCAACCGTGAGCCAAGAATGACTATTGAAAACTTGAAGCATAACACTCCAAGTTAGGATGTACACGTACTGTAAAATATGCATCAAATGTCGAAGACTTGAGTACCAAGTACTCGTGTAGCATTGTGCATTAATTTAAAATGGAAATAATAATAATAATCTGAATATATTAAATTACATAAGTTATGCATAAAATTAACTTCATTTATAAATAAGGACAAGCCTTGGCAAAAGTACCCAGAAATTCACCATAATCTTTCACATTAATGGCCCAGTCCACTCCATTGATTATTTGATCTTGTTTGTTCTGGTTATCTTTCAGTCTAATTCCTAACCTTTAAACATTAATTCAGTACTTTGGACTTCTATGTTGTGATGTTGTCTGTCTGACTTACTTTTAAATTGAAGTGCATATATTAAAAAAATTGAATCACTTCAATAATTTTAAATCACTGTTCAATGTGCAAAGCAATTTAAAACTACTGGAGTGCTTCCAATTTTTATTAGTCCTTGAATTTGGAAGTGATCTAGGCTTTTCTGGACATGTGCAATGCACTGTGACTTAAAATTATTAAGCTCTCATGACCCTCCACCCACTCCACTGTTTTCTTTGTTAAGAGTCTGGATTCTTTTCACAATGTTAACCACCAGGAAGCGGGTAGACAGAAAATAGGTGGGATAACAAAAATCAGAACAAATAGCCTCCATTGAATAATGAGACTATATGTTGTAATTAGATGGTGTCTTGCTCAAGGATCTCTGAACGCTTCATAGTCATTAGCTCATTCATCATGAAGACATCTTACAGGAGGTATATTTCTAGTATGGCATGCTGTTTACAGGAATGGGGAAGCCACATGTACTGGCTTTACACATGGAATTAGCACATAGGAATGATGTGAGACCTGTTCCTAGGACATTTGGTTTATGTGTTATTCTTTGGTCTTTTCTCAGGAAGAGAAGAAGCTGATGTTACACTATTTGATTCATTTTCAGATGCCATTCAATTAACTTGGCAATATGGCATCTACTAGATTTGCTTCATCCCAAATATATTCCAGAAGTAAAGATAAAATTATTGCTTTCAAATGTAAAGACTTTGTCAAGTCTCAGATAAGAGGATAGAACCCTTTCCACCATTTTCTTTACTGTTTATCATATACTGAATTCATTGAACCTAAAGCATTTACCTTTAGGACAGTTTATCTGAGATAGTCTTTCTTTCTGCTGTTGTAATATGAGAGATTTTGACCCACCCAATAGCTCATAAAACCTTTACTTTGAGGAAAGAATTAATTCAGGACCAGTAGTAAGGTATTTTATTTTTAAATGTAAGGTAAGAAGAAACTGCCTGCTTGTTCCTCACTATGATGCAGTAGATAGACTATTGGGGCTTACAACATGAGCACTGCATACGGCATGACAAACTTTACTTGTTAACAGCATGATATGGAATCTCTGACCAAATACTTCTATTTAGAAAGCAGTTTCCAAGTTAGATCATTAACTGGTAACACTCTTTGAAGGGCTTTAAGTCATCTATGTCCTGGGCATATGCGTAAGAATCTCCATAAAACTTCATGCATTGCCATCATGCATAACCCCTCTGACATAAAGGAATCTAACTCACTAATATATTTCCAATAATAAAAAAATGTGAGTCACCACATAATGCTCATTGCAGTTTGAGAAAGTTGTGCTGTAAACTAACAAACACATGGTAACATGGAGAAAAGAAACTCTTAAGGTCCCTCTCCTCCTAAAGGCTGGATGGAGCAAGAAGCTGGGCACATGAGGGACTGCTACAGAAATGACTGAACAGTCGCTCCCAGCTTTTTGTTTAGACTATATAAAAAATGATATTTATGAACATAGATGTTTGCTTTCTGCTCATGAATAAAATCATAGCAAGGACCTGTAGGAACCCAGGACTATATCTCTTTGAATAAATTCAGTGATATCTTAGCAAAGGTGATTTTAAAGCAAAAGCCTCACATAAGGTGTGTGTGTGTGTGTGTGTGTGTGTGTGTGTGTGTGTGTGTTAATCTTATTTGAAGCAATATGGCCCCTAGGCGGAAACAGAATTTACAGTAATGCTGAGGATTAAAGGGAATGAGCCTCTTGTTTAGAAAATTAGCTAATCAATAAGCCAAGCTTATTTTAAAAACTGCTTTAATTTTTAAAAATAGAGCATGTCTGCTCCAGCTTCCTGTATTTGACTCTGATAATAAAACTTTCAGCATGACTAATACAGTTTAGCTAAACAAATTAGAGAGAGCTGCAGTGTGTTTCCATTAGCCACTGTGATCCTCTCTGCTCAGTCAGTGATGAAGGGCTGTGAAGCCAGCCAGGCTCACATTGTGCTGGGGGTGGGGGGAATCCTAGAACAATGGACTAGAGCTACCATTCTCTACCTGGATATGATAAGCTGGTTTAGAAAGAAAGTTTGAAACAGTCCAAGAACTCCTTTCTTGTATTTATGATTGCCAAACTCCTTTCTTTTCAATTAAGATGACAGGATGAATGTTAGGGGCATCAATTTAGGACAGTCCAGAAGAAAATGGTTTACCAGTTACATTTGTGTCTCCGGGGCCTTTGGTTCACATGTTATAAAGTAAATTCTGGGCCTAGTCCTCTCCAGGAAACAGAGGTTGAGAATGCCTTGCTCCTCGGTGCCTCCAAATGTGACCTTAACTCTAAATAGGGTCACTTCAGATGTAATTAGTTAAGATGATGTCATACTGAAATAAGGTGGGACCTTAATTCACTCAGACTAGCATGCTTATAGGAAAGAAGACAATGTAAAGACACTAATATGTGACAGCAGAAACAGAAGCTAGAGTAATGCATCTACAATACAAGAAAGAAATGACTTACTCTGCCTAGAGCCTTGGTTAGGAACCTGGCCCTGCTAGCATCATGACTTTGGATCTCTACTCTGTAAAACTCCGAGGTATCACTTCTCTTCTGCTTGAAGGCACACTGTGGCTTTCTTACAGCTAACATGATGCATAGGAAACTGCAAAAACTTCTTTGAGAGTTGTTTGATAGAGAAGTTAAGTATTACCAAAGCTAACACGAAGCTGGGGTTTTTATAGATGTTTCCAAAAGCAAGGCAGCAGTTCTTGGTTTGCAAATTATAGTCCATCATCAAGGGTAGCCAAAGCAAGAA
Source organism: Mus caroli (assembly GCF_978045245.1). Lineage (NCBI taxonomy): Eukaryota > Metazoa > Chordata > Mammalia > Rodentia > Muridae > Mus > Mus caroli. The sequence continues at coordinate 105,298,883 of NW_028227268.1, forward strand.
CCTGGAAGCCGGATCTGAAGCAGAGGCCATGGAGGAATGCTGATTGCAAGCTTGCTTCTCACAACTTGCTCAGATTGCTTTCTTACACAATCCATGGCCATCTGCCTGGGGATGGCATGTCCTATAGTAGACTGGGTCTTCTTCTATCACTCACTAATTAAGAAATTACACCACAGGTCAAGAGACTATTTCTCAACTGAGGTATTGCATTTGCAAGTAACTCAAGTTTGTGACAAGTTGACAAAAACTAACCAACATGCAGACTAACAGTAGAATGTAAACATACCCCTTGCCACCTCAGGACCGATGACATATTTAGTCATAGGTCCTGGTCCAGTGCCAGTGACAAATACAGGTTGGCTCTTTTGGAGCAGAACTTAAATACAATCAGAAATTAGCTGGTTACTCCCTCGGCATTCATGCCACTATTACAGTTGTAGGCATGCCTTGCTAGGCCACTGGTTATTATACCTGGGAACCGACAGGGTTCACAGATGAGTAAGTTGAATGATCATTTTTTTCTCCTCCAGTACTGTAGAGAGCACCTTCTCCCACTGTGAGAGACATCCAGTAAAGCACCGCTAAGGTGACACTTCCAGTTCAATAGCTCACTTCACCTCATTCTATGACAAGTATGTGATGTCTCCAATGACAGGCAGAGTCATTGCCTGTCTGATCAGAGTCTTGAGAGCAACTATGAACACTGGCATGACTGTGAACATTTAGAAGTCTATGGGATCTTACTGGTTAATAACTTCAAAAAAAGTGGCCAATTTCTGTTTCTAATTTAATTTTATTTGTAATTCATTTTTTACACTCCATATTCCCCACCCCTCCCCATCCACTCCCCGACTGCTCTGCATTCCACATCTTCTCCCCACCCCATCCCCTCTCCATATGGATGCCCCACCCCCTACCACACCTGACCTCTAAACTCCCTGGAGCCTCCAGTCTCTTGAGGGTTAGGTGCATCATTTGTGAATGAACACAGACCTATAAGTCCTCTACTGTATGTGTGTTGGGGGCCTCATATCAGCTGATATATGCTGTCTGTTTGGTGGTCCAGTGTTTGAAAGATCTCGGGGGTCCAGATTAATTAAGACTGCTGGTCCTCCTATAGGATCGCCCTTCTCCTCAGCTCCTTTTAGCCTTCCCTAATTCAACAACAGGAGTCAGCTGTCCTTTGGTTGGATGCAAATATCTGCATCTGACTCAGCTGTTTGTTGGGTCTTTCAGAGGTCAGTCATCAGACATTCCTTTTTGTGAGCACTCCATAGCCTCAGTAATAGTGTCAGGCCTTGGGACCTCCAAAGGTGACCAATTTCTAACATTAGTATTTCCATTTGTTAGCTTGTGATAGCTAGTAGATGAATTGTTCCATTATATAGTAACTTCATTTAAACCCTTTTTATATGTATATATGTTTGTATTTTAGGAAACTTATGCAGTAACAAAAACATTTCAAAAGGCCAAGGATCTCATTGTAAGACCTGATAACCTGACCCCAATAAAAGAGAAATTAGGAAATAGAGTTGAATTTATACACACAAGACAAGATTTTCTGTATAGGAACTCAATAGCATGGGCATTAAGAACATTTATTGAAAATTGGAATCTTGTGAAGTCAACAGGTTTCTGTACATCAAAGGATGCCATTAATCAAGTGAAGATGCAACCTACAGAATCAGAAAAATATCTTTACCAGCTACACATCTGGCAAAGTGTTAATATATAGACTATACAAAAAATTCAAAAACATAAACATCAAGAAAATAAACCAACTAAAAGTAGAACATGGAACTAAACAGATCGTTCTCAAATACAAATGTCCAAGAAACATCATTTTAAAGGTTCTATACCATAAACCATCATGAAAATGCAAAATAAAACTACTTTGAGATTATATTTTAGCCCACTCACAATGGCTAAGATTCCAAAGACAAATGATGATAAATGATGGATGGCAGGGGCGTGGGAAAAGGGAAACACTTATTTACTTCTGAAGCAATGCAAACTGACGCAGCCACTTTAGAAATCAATGTAGAGGTTCCTCCTGTAAGCTTGGTTATGAATATGGAATGAATTGCAGGTCTTAAAATGTTTTCTTTCCTATCCACTTATACCCACAGTTATTAATATCTCAGTGTACCCAGTATTATACACTTACCAATGACTGCCAGAAACCCTCAGTTTTTCTGCATCTGTTTAAGAATGCTGAGGTACCCAGTCTTGTAAAATGAGGAGCTACAGTAGTCTTGGTCTACCAGTGTAAGCCATGGTGTGACCACTTTTTTTTTTAATGTTAAGGTTTTTATTAGATACTTTCTTCATTACATTTCAAATGCTATCTCCTTTCCTAGTTTCCTCTCTGGAAGGCCCCTATACCCTCCCCCCTGCCCCACTCCCCAACCCATCCACTTCTGCTTCCTGGCCCTGGCATTCCTCTGTACTGGGGCAAATGATCTTCTCAAGACCAAGTGCATCTCCTCCCACTGATGGTCGACTAGGCCATCGTATGCTACATATGCAACTAGAGACACAGCTCTGGAGGGTACTGGTTAGTTCATATTGTTGTTCCTCCTATAGGGTTGCAGACCCCTTCAGCTCCTTGGGTACTTTCTCTAACTCGTTCATTGGGGGCCCTGTGTAGTACCATCTAATAGATAACTGGGAGCATCCACTTCTGTATTTGCCAGGAACTGGCATAGCCTCATAAGAGACAGCTATATCAGGGTCCTTTCAGGAAAATCTTGCTGGCATATGCAATAGTGTCCAAGTTTGGTGGTTGTTTCTGGGATGGATCCCTGAGTGGGGCAGTTCCTGGATTGTTCTTATTCTGTCACAGATCTATAACTCCTTCCATGGGTATTTTGTTCCCTATTCTAAGAAGGAACTAAGTATCTACACTTTAGTCTTCCTTCTACTTAACTTTCATGTGTTTTGCAAATGGTATCTTGGGTATTCTAAGTTTCTGGGTTAATATCCACTTATCAGTGAGTGCATATCATGTGTATTCTTTTATAACTGGGTTACCTCACTCAGGATGATATCCTCCAGATGCATCCATTTGCCTAAGTATTTCATAAATTTATTGTTTTTAATAGCTGAGTAGTATTCCATTGTGTAAATGTACCACATTTTCTGTATCCATTCCTTTGTTGAGAGACATCTGGGTTCTGTCCAGCTTCTAGCTATTATAAATGAGGGTGCTATGAATATAGTGGAGCATGTGTCCTTATTATAAGTTGGAACATCTTCTGGGTATATGCCCAGGAGAGGAATTGCTGAATTGTCCAGTAGTAGTATGTCAAATTTTCTGAGACACCGCCAGACTGATTTCCAGAGTGGTTGTACCAACTTGCAATTCCAACAGCAATGGAGGAGGAGTGTTGCCCTTTCTCCACATCCTAGCAAGCATCTGCTGTCACCTGAATTTTTTATCTTAGCCATTCTGACTGGTGTGAAGTAGAATCTCAAGGTTGTTTTGATTTGCATTTCCCTGATGATTAAAGATATTGAACATTTTTTTCAGGTGCTTCTCAGCAATTCAATATTCCTCAGTTGAAAATTCTTTATTTAGCTCAGTACCCAATTATTTAATAGGGTTATTTGATTTTCTGGAGTCCAGCTACTTGACTTCTTTGTATATATTGGATATTATTCCCCTATCTGATTTAGGATTGGTACAGATGCTTTCCCAATCTATTGGGGGCATTTTTGTCTTATTGACAGTGTCTTTTGCCTTACAGAAGCTTTGCAATTTTATGAGGTCCCATCTGTCGGTTTATGATCTTTTTTTTTTTTTTTTTTTTTTTTTTTTTTTAGGCATCTTAAACTTTTATTAGGAATTATTTGCACCCCACTCCCTCACGCCTCCACCCCTCACCCCAATACCCCCACCCCATCCCCCACCTCTGCAGGCAACACTGGCTTTGAACTTACTACATAGCTGGGCTTGACCTCCTATTCCTTCTGTTTCTATCCCCTAGGTGTTGGGCTTACAGGTATGAGCCTGACTCAGAGATTTCTTTGAAATATTCTGAATCAATTATTTAAATAGAAATATCGACTTTCCTTTCCTCTTGCTCTGTAAAATATGTGGATTATTTACTAATAAAAATCGTGTTATTTAATTACACTTCAAAGGTTAAGACAGAATAACTATGAGTTAATTTGACTGCCTGACCTGTAGGAAACAGAAAAACAGGGGTAGAGGAAGATCATTTGGTACTGCCTGACTGCGGAAGCAGGGGATGAAAGCGGACATCTTTGTAGACAAGCAATAAATAACATTTTTTTCTCCAATAGAATTTTTGGTGTTCTTTCACAGTCCTTTTTAAAAAACCTGTTAGTTTGTCTCTACAACTTATATTTTAAGACTATAATCTTGATATTATATCCTGCATGACTTATTCATTTGTAATTAAAGCATAAAATGATAGCACTCAACTCTTCTTTATATGACATTACTATGAAATACTTGATATTGCACTCTGCTTAATCTAAGCAGGAAGAGAGTGACAATCTGAGACTCTCAGGAATGCACAGGGCTTGGGTGGGTACAGGGAGTCAGCTCAGGTCATCTGAGGGTCACCATTTCCCTCCCTTTGCTTGGTCCAAGCTTCGTATTCCTGGGTTAGACTCTGGCTAAGGTTGTCTTCTGTGCCCATCCCTTGGTCCTCAGATTGTGAAGTGTCAGTTCTACAGAAGATGAACGGCGGGGTGGGTGTTTCTTATTTTTTCCACGACTTCTTGGAATGATTGCTGGTGTGTAGAGAGTTACGGCAGACACATTGGAGCACTGCAGTTTGGCACCTTCCCAGGTAAATTATATCCGTTTCCTGTTTTCTTTCTCCAGCAGGGCCATTACCAACAAGGGCACTCACTCCTCAGGGGCACTGGATGCATGGGCAAATAGCGTTTATATTGTAGAAAGAGAAGCTCTTTGTAGGCACACACAGGAGTGGCTCTTGAGACAAATTGTACGTTGCGTCTTTGAGAATGACTCTTGCAACTGCTTTAGGGTGGTGTTAGCTGGAAAGGAGGCCACGTGGGCACACTATGTATATCCAAAAAATTTACAGGCACTTCTCTGATCTTCACCACTTTGATCTTCACCGCTCTGATCATATAATACTGTGATATCTATTATTTAAGCAATATACTATAATATGTAAAACACTTTAGTTATTCAAATTTTACTATGTATGAGTTATCTACTTGTTTGTTTGCTTTTTTTTTTTTTTTTTTTTTTTTTTCCCCTTTTTTTTTTTTTTTTTTTTTTTTAATATTTTTATTACATAATTTCCTCAATTACATTTCCAATACTATCCCAAAAGTCCCCCATAGCGCCCCCCACTTCCCTACCCACCCATTCCCATTCTTTTGGCCCTGGCATTCCCCTATATTGGGGCATATAAAGTTTGCAAGTCCAATGGGCCTCTCTTTCCATTGATGGCCGACTAGGCCATTTTTCGATACATATGCAGCTAGAGACAAGAGCTCCAGGGTTCCGGTTAGTACATCATGTTGTTCCAACAATAGGGTTGCAGATCCCTTTAGCTCCTTGGGTACTTTCTCTAGCTTCTCCATTGGGAGCCCTGTGATACATCCAATAGCTGACTGTGAACATCCACTCCTGTGTTTGCTAGGCCCCGGCATCGTCTCACAAGAGACAGCTATATTTGGGTCCTTTCAGCAAGATCTTGCTAGTGTATGCAATGGTGTCAGCGTTTAGAAGCTGATTATGGGACGGATCCCTGGATACAGCAGTCTCTAAATGGTCCATCCTTTCATCACAGCTACGAACTTTGTCTCTGTAGCTCCTTCCCTGGGTGTTTTGTTCCCAATTCTAAGAAGGTGCACAGTGTCCACACTTTGGTCTTCATTCTTCTTGAGTTTCATGCGTTTAGCAAATTGTATCTTATATCTTGGGTATCTTAAGTTTTGGGCTAATATCCACTTATCAATGAATACATATTGTGTGAGTTCTTTTGTGATTGTGTTACTTCACTCAGGATGATGCCCTCCAGGTCCATCCATTTGGCTAGGAATTTCATAAATTCATTCTTTTTAATAGCTGAGTAGTACTCCATTGTGTAAATGTACCATAATTTCTGTATCCATTCCTCTGTTGAGGGACATCTGGGTTCTTTCCAGCTTCTGGCTATTATAAATAGGGCTGCTATGAACATAGTGGAGCATGTGTCCTTTTTACCGGTTGGGACATCTTCTGGATATATGCCCAGGAGAGGTATTGCTGGATCCTCCGGTAGTACTATGTCCAATTTTCTGAGGAACCGCCAGACTGATTTCCAGAGTGGTTGTACAAGCTTGCAATCCCACCAACAATGGAGGAGTGTTCCTCTTTCTCCACATCCTCGCCAGCATCTGCTGTCACCTGAATTTTTGATCTTAGCCATTCTGACTGGTGTGAGGTGGAATCTCAGGGTTGTTTTGATTTGCATTTCCCTGATGATTAAGGATGTTGAACATTTTTTCAGGTGCTTCTCTGCCATTCGGTATTCCTCAGGTGAGAATTCTTTGTTCAGTTCTGAGCCCCATTTTTTAATGGGGTTATTTGACTTTCTGGAGTCCACCTTCTTGAGTTCTTTATATATATTGGATATTAGTCCCTTATCTGATTTAGGATAGGTGAAGATCCTTTCCCAATCTGTTGGTGGTTTTTTTGTCTTATTGATGGTGTCTTTAGCCTTGCAGAAGCTTTGTAGTTTCATGAGGTCCCACTTGTCAATTCTCGATCTTACAGCACAAGCCATTACTGTTCTATTCAGGAATTTTTCCCCTGTGCCCATATCTTCAAGGCTTTTCCCCACTTTCTCCTCTATAAGTTTCATTGTCTCTGGTTTTATGTGAAGTTCCTTGATCCACTTAGACTTGACCTTAGTACAAGGAGATAGGAATGGATCTATTCGCATTCTTCTACATGTTAACAACCAGTTGTGCCAGCACCATTTGTTGAAAATGCTGTCTTTCTTCCACTGGATGTTTTTAGCTCCCTTGTCGAAGATCAAGTGACCATAGGTGTGTGGGTTCATTTCTGGGTCTTCAATTCTATTCCATTGGTCTATTTGTCTGTCACTATACCAGTACCATGCAGTTTTTATCACAATTGCTCTGTAGTAGAGCTTTAGGTCCGGCATGGTGATTCCACCAGAGGTTCTTTTATCCTTGAGAAGAGTTTTTGCTATCCTAGGTTTTTTGTTATTCCAGATGAATTTGCAGATTGCACTTTCTAATTCGTTGAAGAATTGATTTGGAATTTTGATGGGGATTGCATTGAATCTGTAGATTGCTTTTGGCAAGATAGCCATTTTTACAATGTTGATCCTGCCAATCCATGAGCATGGGAGATCTTTCCATCTTCTGAGATCTTCTATAATTTCTTTCTTCAGAGACTTGAAGTTTTTATTATACAGATCTTTCACTTCCTTAGTTAGAGTCACGCCAAGATATTTTATATTATTTGTGACTATTGAGAAGGGTGTTGTTTCCCTAATTTCTTTCTCAGCCTGTTTATTCTTTGTGTAGAGAAAGGCCATTGATTTGTTTGAGTTAATTTTATATCCAGCTACTTCACCGAAGCTGTTTATCAGGCTTAGGAGTTCTCTGGTGGAATTTTTAGGGTCACTTATATATACTATCATATCATCTGCAAAAAGTGATATTTTGACTTCCTCTTTTCCAATTTGTATCCCTTTGATCTCCTTTTGTTGTCGAATTGCTCTGGCTAGGACTTCAAGTACAATGTTGAATAGGTATGGAGAAAGTGGACAGCCTTGTCTAGTCCCTGATTTTAGAGGGATTGCTTCAAGCTTCTCACCATTTACTTTGATGTTGGCTACTGGTTTGCTGTAGATTGCTTTTATCATGTTTAGGTATGGGCCTTGAATTCCTGATCTTTCCAAGACTTTTATCATGAATGGGTGTTGGATCTTGTCCAATGCTTTTTCCGCATCTAAGGAGATGACCATGTGGTTTTTATCTTTGAGTTTGTTAATATACTGGATTACGTTGATGGATTTCCGTATATTGAACCATCCCTGCATCCCTGGGATGAAACCTACTTGGTCAGGATGGATGATTGTTTTGATGTGTTCTTGGATTCGGTTAGCAAGAACTTTATTGAGGATTTTTGCATCAATATTCATAAGGGATATTGGTCTGAAGTTTTCTATCTTTGTTGGGTCTTTTTGTGGTTTAGGTATCAGAGTAATTGTGGCTTCATAGAATGAGTTGGGTAGAGTACCTTCTGTTTCTATTTTGTGGAATAGTTTGTGAAGAACTGGGATTAGATCTTCTTTGAAGGTCTGATAGAACTCTGCACTAAACCCATCTGGTCCTGGGCTTTTTTTAGTTGGGAGACTATTAATGACTGCTTCTATTTCTTTGGGGGATATAGGGCTGTTTAGATCATTAACCTGATCTTGATTCAACTTTGGTACCTGGTATCTGTCTAGGAACTTGTCCATTTCATCCAGGTTCTCCAGTTTTGTTGAGTATAGCCTTTGGTAGAAGGATCTGATGGTGTTTTGGATGTCTTCAGGATCTGTTGTTATGTCTCCTTTTTCATTTCTGATTTTGTTAATTAGGATGCTTTCCCTGTGCCCTCTAGTGAGTCTGGCTAAGGGTTTATCTATCTTGTTGATTTTCTCAAAGAACCAGCTCCTTGATTGGTTGATTCTTTGAATAGTTTTTCTTGTTTCCACTTGGTTGATTTCACCCCTGAGTTTGATTATTTCCTGCCGTCTACTCCTCTTGGGTGAATTTGCTTCCTTTTGTTCTAGTGCTTTTAGGTGTGTTGTCAAGCTGCTAATGTGTGCTCTCTCTAGTTTCCTTTTGGAGGCACTCAGAGCTATGAGTTTTCCTCTTAAAAATGCTTTCATTGCGTCCCATAAGTTTGGGTATGTTGTGGCTTCATTTTCATTGAACTCTAAAAAGTCCTTAATTTCTTTCCTTATTCCTTCCTTGACCAAGGTATCATTGAGAAGAGTGTTGTTCAGTTTCCACGTGAAGGTGGGCTTTCTATTATTTATTTTGTTATTGAAGATCAGCCTTAGTCCATGGTGATCTGATAGGATGCATGGGACAATTTCAATATTTTTATATCTGTTGAGGCCTGTTTTGTGACCAATTATGTGGTCAATTTTGGAGAAGGTACCATGAGGTGCTGAGAAGAAGGTATATCCTTTTGTTTTAGGATAGAATGTTCTGTAGATATCTGCCAGATCCATTTGATTCATAATTTCTCTTAGTTTCACTGTGTCCCTGTTTAGTTTCTGTTTCCATGATCTGTCCATTGGTGAAAGTGGTGTGTTGAAGTCTCCCACTATTATTGTATGAGGTGCAATGTGTGCTTTGAGCTTTACTAAAGTTTCTTTAATGAATGTGGCTGCCTTTGTATTTGGAGCATAGATATTCAGGATTGATAGTTCCTCTTGGAGGATTTTACCTTTGATGAGTATGAAGTGTCCCTCCCTGTCTTTTTTAATGACTTTGGGTTGGAAGTCAATCTTATCAGATATTAGAATGGCTACTCCAGCTTGTTTCTTCATGCCATTTGCTTGGAGAATTGTTTTCCAGCCTTTCATTCTGAGGTAGTGTCTATCCTTTTCTCTGAGATGAGTTTCCTGTAAGCAGCAAAATGTTGGGTCTTGTTTGTGTAGCCAGTTTGTTAGTCTATGTCTTTTTATCGGGGAGTTGAGTCCATTGATATTAAGAGATATTAAGGAAAAGAAATTGGTGTTTCCTGTTATTTTTGATGTTAAAGTTGGCATTTTGTTCTTGTGGCTGTCTTCTTTTAGGTTTGTTGAGGGATTACCTTCTTGTTGTTTCTAGGGCGTGGTTCCTGTCCTTGTATTGGTTTTTTTCTGTTATTATCCTTTGAAGGGCTGGATTCGTGGAGAGATAATGTGTGAATTTGGTTTTGTCGTGGAATACTTTGGTTTCTCCATCTATGTTAATTGAGAGTTTGGCTGGGTATAGTAGCCTGGGCTGGAATTTGTGTTCTTTTAGTGTCTGTATAACATCTGTCCAGGATCTTCTGGCTTTCATAGTCTCTGGTGAAAAATCTGGTGTAATTCTGATAGGCTTGCCTTTATATGTTACTTGGCCTTTTTCTCTTACTGCTTTTAGTATTCTATCTTTATTTAGAGCATTTGTTGCTCTGATTATTATGTGTCGGGAGGTATTTCTTTTCTGATCCAGTCTATTTGGAGTTCTGTAGGCTTCTTGTATGTTCATGGGCATCTCTTTCTTTAGATTTGGGAAGTTTTCTTCTATAATTTTGTTGAAGATGTTCGCTGGTCCTTTGAGTTGAAAATCTTCATTCTCATCCACTCCTATTATCCGTAGGTTTGGTCTTCTCATTGCGTCCTGGATTTCTTGGATGTTTTGAGTTAGGATCTTTTTGCATTTTACATTTTCCTTGATTGTTGTGCCGATGTTCTCTATGGAATCTTCTGCACCTGAGATTCTCTCTTCCATCTCTTGTATTCTGTTGCTGATGCTTGCATCTATGGTTCCAGATTTCTTTCCTAGGGTTTCTATCTCCAGTGTTGCCTCATTTTGGGTTTTCTTTATTGTGTCTACTTCCCTTTTTAGGTCTAGTATGGTTTTGTTCATTTCCATCATCTGTTTGGATGTGTTTTCCTGTTTTTCTGTAAGGACTTCTACCTGTTTGATTATGTTATCATGTTTTTCTTTAAGGATTTGTAACTCTTTAGCAGTGTTCTCCTGCAATTCTTTAAGGGATTTTTGTGCTTCCTCTTTATTGTCTTCTTCCTTTTTAGCAGTGTTCTCCTGCATTTCTTTAAGTGTGTTATTAACGTCCTTCTTGAAGTCCTCTATCATCATCAGGAGATATGCTTTTAAATCCGTGTCTAGCTTTTCCGGTGTGTTGGGGTGCCCTGGACTGGGTGAAGTGGGGGTGCTGGGTTCTGATGATGGTGAGTGGTCTTGGTTTCTGTTAGTAAGATTATTACGTTTACCTTTCGCCATCTGGTAATCTCTGGGGTTAGTTGTTATCGTTGTCACTATTTAAAGATTGGAGCAGAAGCTGTGTTCCACTCACCAGCAGTCCCAAAATCCTGCGGCGGGGGTCGTGGGTAGCTGGCGGGTGTCAGGCAACCCTGCGCTCCCGCTACCCTGGCGCTGATCCGGCCGGGTGAGGCCTGTGGCCCTACTCAGGCTGGTTTCTGCTTCCCTAACTAATGCAGTCTCAGGTCCCGCGCAATTGGATTGGAGCAGAAGCTGTGCTCCCCTCACCAGAAGTCTTAAGATCCTGTGGCGGGTGTTGTGGGCAGTTGGCGAGTGTCAGCAGACCCTGCGCCCCAGCTGCTCAGGTGCTTTTCTGACCGGAAGAGGCTTGTGGCCCTGTGTGGGCCGGATTTCTCTCTCCCCAACCAGAGCAGTCTCAGGTCCCGCGTGATTGGACTGGAGCAGAAGCTGTGTTCCACTCACCAGCAGTCCCAAAATCCTGCGGCGGGGGTCGTGGGTAGCTGGCGGGTGTCAGGCAACCCTGCGCTCCCGCTACCCTGTCGCTGATCCGGCCGGGTGAGGCCTGTGGCCCTACTCAGGCCGGTTTCTGCTTCCCTAACTAATGCAGTCTCAGGTCCCGCGCAATTGGATTGGAGCAGAAGCTGTGTTCCACTCACCAGCAGTCCCAAAATCCTGCGGCGGGGGTCGTGGGTAGCTGGCGGGTGTCAGGCAACCCTGCGCTCCCGCTACCCAGGCGCTGATCCAGCCGGATGAGGCCTGTGGTCCTACTCAGGCCGGTTTCTGCTTCCCTAACTAATGCAGTCTCAGGTCCCGCGCAATTGGATTGGAGCAGAAGCTGTGCTCCCCTCACCAGAAGTCTTAAGATCCTGTGGCGGGTGTTGTGGGCAGTTGGCGAGTGTCAGCAGACCCTGCGCCCCAGCTGCTCAGGTGCTTTTCTGACCGGAAGAGGGTTGTGGCCCTGTGTGGGCCGGATTTCTCTCTCCCCAACCAGAGCAGTCTCAGGTCCCGCGTGATTGGACTGGAGCAGAAGCTGTGTTCCACTCACCAGCAGTCCCAAAATCCTGCGGCGGGGGTCGTGGGTAGCTGGCGGGTGTCAGGCAACCCTGCGCTCCCGCTACCCTGGCGCTGATCCGGCCGGGTGAGGCCTGTGGCCCTACTCAGGCTGGTTTCTGCTTCCCTAACTAATGCAGTCTCAGGTCCCGCGCAATTGGATTGGAGCAGAAGCTGTGCTCCCCTCACCAGAAGTCTTAAGATCCTGTGGCGGGTGTTGTGGGCAGTTGGCGAGTGTCAGCAGACCCTGCGCCCCAGCTGCTCAGGTGCTTTTCTGACCGGAAGAGGCTTGTGGCCCTGTGTGGGCCGGATTTCTCTCTCCCCAACCAGAGCAGTCTCAGGTCCCGCGTGATTGGACTGGAGCAGAAGCTGTGTTCCACTCACCAGCAGTCCCAAAATCCTGCGGCGGGGGTCGTGGGTAGCTGGCGGGTGTCAGGCAACCCTGCGCTCCCGCTACCCTGGCGCTGATCCGGCCGGGTGAGGCCTGTGGCCCTACTCAGGCCGGTTTCTGCTTCCCTAACTAATGCAGTCTCAGGTCCCGCGCAATTGGATTGGAGCAGAAGCTGTGTTCCACTCACCAGCAGTCCCAAAATCCTGCGGCGGGGGTCGTGGGTAGCTGGCGGGTGTCAGGCAACCCTGCGCTCCCGCTACCCAGGCGCTGATCCAGCCGGATGAGGCCTGTGGTCCTACTCAGGCCGGTTTCTGCTTCCCTAACTAATGCAGTCTCAGGTCCCGCGCAATTGGATTGGAGCAGAAGCTGTGCTCCCCTCACCAGAAGTCTTAAGATCCTGTGGCGGGTGTTGTGGGCAGTTGGCGAGTGTCAGCAGACCCTGCGCCCCAGCTGCTCAGGTGCTTTTCTGACCGGAAGAGGGTTGTGGCCCTGTGTGGGCCGGATTTCTCTCTCCCCAACCAGAGCAGTCTCAGGTCCCGCGTGATTGGACTGGAGCAGAGGCTGTGTTCCACTCACCAGCAGTCCCAAAATCCTGCGGCGGGGGTCGTGGGTAGCTGGCAGGTGTCAGGCAACCCTGCGCTCCCGCTACCCTGGCGCTGATCCGGCCGGGTGAGGCCTGTGGCCCTACTCAGGCCGGTTTCTGCTTCCCTAACTAATGCAGTCTCAGGTCCCGCGCAATTGGATTGGAGCAGAAGCTGTGTTCCACTCACCAGCAGTCCCAAAATCCTGCGGCGGGGGTCGTGGGTAGCTGGCGGGTGTCAGGCAACCCTGCGCTCCCGCTACCCAGGCGCTGATCCAGCCGGATGAGGCCTGTGGTCCTACTCAGGCCGGTTTCTGCTTCCCTAACTAATGCAGTCTCAGGTCCCGCGCAATTGGATTGGAGCAGAAGCTGTGCTCCCCTCACCAGAAGTCTTAAGATCCTGTGGCGGGTGTTGTGGGCAGTTGGCGAGTGTCAGCAGACCCTGCGCCCCAGCTGCTCAGGTGCTTTTCTGACCGGAAGAGCTCGGTTTATGATCTTACAGCACAAGCAATTGCTATTCTGTTCAGGAATTTTTCCCCAGTTCCATATTTTTGAGGATTTCCCCCCTTTCTCCTCTATAAGTTTTAGTGTCTCTGGTTATATGTGGATTTCCTTGATCTACATAGACTTGAGCTGTGTACAAGGAGATAAGAATAGATCAATTCACATTCTTCAACATGATAACTACCAGTTGAGCCAACACCATTTGTTGGAAATGCTGTCTTTCTTTTCCACTGGATGATTTTAGCTCCTTTGTCAAAGATCAAGTGACTATAGTGTGTGGGTTCATTTCTGGGTCTTCAATTCTATTGTATTGATCTACCTGTCTGTTGCTGTACCAGTACCATGCAATTTTTATCACAATTTCTCTGTACTACAGCTTGAGGTCAGGCATGGTGATTCCACCATAGCTTCTTTTACTGTAGAATAGTTTTCCCTATCCTAGGTTTTTTGTTATTCCAGATGAATTTGCTAATTGACCTTTCTAACTCTGTGAAGAGTTGAGTTGGAATTTTGATGGGGATTGCATTGAATCTGTAGATTGCTTTCAGCGAGATAGCGATTTTTACTAAATTGATCCTGTCAATCCATGAGCAAGGGAGATCTTTCCATCTTCTGAGATCTTCAATTTCTTTCTTCAGAGACTTGAAGTTCTTATCATACAGATCTTCAACTTCCTCAGTTAGAGTCAAACCCAGGTATTTTATATTATTTGTGACTATTGTGAAGGGTGTTGTTTCCCTAATTTCGTTCTCATTCTGTATATCTTTTGTGTAGAGAAAGGCCACTGATTTCTTTTTTTAAATTAGGTATTTTCTTCATTTACATTTCAAATGCTATCCCAAAAGTCCCCCATACCCTTCCCATACCCAATCCCCTACCCACCCACTCCCACTTCTTGGCACTGGTGTTCCCCTGTAATGAGGCATATAAAGTTTGCTCTTCCCAATGATGGCGAGTAGGTCATCTTCTGCTATATATGCAGCTAGAGACATGAGCTCCGGGGGTACTGGTTAGTTCATGTTGTTGTTCCACCTATAGGGTTGCAGAGTACGTTTAGCTCCTTGGGTACTTTCTCTAGCTCCTCCATTGGGGACGCTGTGTTCCATCCGGTAGCTGACTGTGAGCATCCACTTTTATGTTGGCCAGGCACCTGTATAGCCTCACAAGAGACAGCTAAATAAGGGTCCTTTTATCAAAATCTTGCTGACATATGCAATGGTGTCAGCATTTTGAGGCTGATTATGGGATGGATCGTCGGGTGTGGCAGTCTCTATGGTCCATCCTTGAATCTCAACTCCAAAGTTTGTCTCTGTAACTCCTTCCATGGTTATTTTGTTCCCAATTCTAACAAGGGACAAAGTGCCCACACTTTGGTCTTCATTCTTCTTGATTTTCTTGTGTTTTGAAAATTGTATCTAGTATCTTGGATAATCTAAGTTTCTGGGCTAATATCCACTTATCAGTGAGTACATATCACGTGAGTTCTTTTGTGATTGGGTTACCTCATTCAGAATGATACCCTCCAGGTCCATCCATTTGCCTAGGAATTTCATAAATTTATTCTTTTTAATAGCTGAGTAGTACTCCATTGTGTAAATGTAGCACATTTTCTGTATCCATTCCTCTGTTGATGGACATCTGGGTTCTTTCCAGGATCTGGCTATTATAAATAAGGCTGCTATGAACATAGTGGAGCATGTGTCCTTCTTACCAGTTGGAACTTCTTCTGGATATATGCCCAGGAGAGGTATTGCTGGATCTTCCGGTAGTACTATGTCCAATTTTCTGAGGAACCGTCAGACTGATTTCCAGAGTGGTTGTACAAACTTGCAATCCCACCAACACTGGAGGAGTGTTCCTCTTTCTCCTCATCCTCGCCAGCATCTGCTGTCACCTGAATTTTTGATCTTAGTCATTCTGACTGATGTGAGGTGGAATCTCAGGGTTGTTTTGATTTGCATTTCCCTGATGATTAAGGATGCTGAACAATTTTTTGGGTGCTTCTCAGCCATTCGGTATTTCTTTGGTGAGAATTCTTTGTTTAGCACTGAGCCCCATTTTTTAATGAGGTTATTTGATTTTCTGGAGTCCACCTTGTTGAATTCTTTAGATATATTAGATATTAGTCCCCTATCTGATTTAGGATTGGTAAATATCTTTCCCAATCTATTGGTGGTCTTTTTGTCTTATTGACAGTGTCTTTTGCCTTACAGAAGCTTTGCAATTTTATGAGGTCCCATTTGTCGATTCTTGATGTTATAGCACAAGCTATTCGTGATGTTCTATTCACGAATTTTTCCCCTGTGCCCATATCTTCAAGGCTTTTCCCCACTTTCTCCTCTATAAGTTTCAGTGTCTCTGGTTTTATGTGGAGTTCCTTGATCCACTTAGATTTGACCTTAGTACAAGGAGATAAGAATGGATCAATTTGCATTCTTCTACATGATAGCTGCCAATTGTGCCAGCACCATTTGTTGAAAATGCTGTCTTTTTTCCACTGGCTGGCTTTTAGCTCCCTTGTCAAAGATCAAATGACCATAGATGTGTGGGTTCATTTCTGGGTCTTCAATTCTATTGGTCTACTTGTCTGTCCCTAGACCAGTACCATGCAGTTTCTACCACAATTGCTCTGTAGTACAGCTTTAGGTCAGACATGGTGATTCCATCAGAGGTTCTTTTATCATTGAGAAGGGTTTTTGCTATCCTAGGTTTTTTGTTATTCCAGATAGATTTTCAAATTGCCCTTTCTAATTCATTGAAGAATTGAGTTGGAATTTTGATGGGGATTGCATTGAATCTGTAGATTGCTTTTGGCAAGGTAGCCATTTTTACTATATTGATCCTGCCAATTCATGAGCATGGGAGATCTTTCCATCTTCTGAGATCTTCTTTAATTTCTAAGAAAGGACACTGATTTTTTTTGAGTTGATTTTATATACAGCTACTGCACTGAACTGTTTATCAGGTTCTCTGGTGGAATTTTTAGGGTCACTTATATATACTATCATATCATATAGCATCAACATATCATGATATGTTGACTGCTTCCTTTCCAATTTGTATGCCCTTGATCTCCTTTTGTTGTCTAATTGCTCTGGTTAGAACTTCAAGTACTATATTGACTAGGTAGGGAGAAAGTGGGCAGCCTTGTCTACTCTCTGATTTTAGTGGGATTGCTTCAAGTTTCTCTACATTTAGTTTGATGTTGGCTACTGGTTTGCTGTATATTGCTTTTATAATGTTTAAGGTATGGGTTGAATTCCTGATCTTTCCATGACTTTTATCATGAAGGGGTGTTGGATTTTAGCAATGCTTTCTCAGCATCTAAGGACATGATTATGTGTTTTTTGTTTTGAGTTTGTTTTTATAGTGTATTATGTTTATGGATTTCCATATATTACGCCATTGCTGCATCACTGGGATGAAGCCTACTTGATCTTGATGGGTGATCATTTTGATGTGTTCCTGGATTCGGGTTGCAAGAATTTTATTGAGTAGTTTTGCATTGATATTCATAAGGGATATTGGTCTGAAGTTCTCTTTTTTTGTTGGATCTTTATTTGGCTTAGTATAAGAGTAATTGTGCATTCTTAGAATGAATTGTGTAGAGTACCTTCTGTTTCTATTTTGTGGAATAGTTTGAGGAGAATTGGAATTAGGTGTTCTTTGAACGTCTTTTAGAACTCTGCACTAAACCCATCTGGTCTTGGGCTTTTTTTGGTTGGGAGACTATTAATGACTGCTTCTATTTCTTTAGGTGTTATGGAACTGTTTAGGTCATTGATCTGATCCTGATTTAACGTTCATACCTGGTATTTGTCTAGAAAACTGTCCATTTTAACCTGGTTTTCCAGTTTTGTTGAATATAGCCTTTTGTAGTAGGATCTGATGGTGTTTTAGATTTTCTCAGGTTCTGTTGTTATGTCTCCCTTTTCATTTTTGATTTTGTTAATTAGGATACTGTCCTTGTGCCCTCTATTGAGTCTGGCTAAGGAATTATCTAAGGGTTGAAGTCTTCCACTATTATTGTGTGAGGAGCAATGTGTCCTTTGTGCTTTACTATAGTTTCATTAATGAATGTGGATGTCCTTGCATTTGGAGAAAGGCAGAATTGAGAGTTCATCTTGGAAGATTTTACCTTTGATGAGTATGAAGTGCCCCTCCTTGTCTTCTTTGATAACCTTGGGTAGGAAGTTGATTTTATTTGATATTAGAGTGGCTACTCTAGCTTGTTTCTTCAGACCGTTTGCTTGGAAAATTGTTTTCCAGCCTTTTACTCTGAGATATTTTCTGTCTTTGGCCCTGAGATGGGTTTCCAGTATGCAGCAAAATGTTGGGACCTGTTTATGTAGCCAGTCTGTCAGTCTATGCCTTTTTGGGGGGAATTGAGTCCATTAATATTAAGAGATATTAAGGAAAAGTAATTGTTACTTCCTGTTATATTTGTTCTTAGATTTGGGATTCTGTTCTTGAGGCTACCTTCTTTTAGGTTTGTTGAAGGATTACTTTCTTTCTTTTTCTAGCCATTAATTTCCTGCCTTGTGTTGGAGTTTTCCCTTTATTATCCCTTGAAGGGTTGGATTTGTGGAAAGATATTGTGTGAATTTAGTTTTGTCATGTAATACTTTGATTTCTCCATCTATGGTGATTGAGAGTTTTGCTGGGTATAATAGCCTAACTGGCATTTGTTTTCTTTAAGGGTCTTTGTAACATCTGTCCAGGATCTTCTGGCTTTCATAGTCTCTGGTAAAAATCTGGTGTAATTCTAATGGGTCTGCTTTTATATGTCACTTGACCTTTTTTCCTTACTGCTTTTAATATTCTATCTTTATTTGGTGCATTTGTTGTTCTGATTATTATTTGTCGGGAGGAATTTCTTTTCTGGTCCAGTCTATTTGGAGTTCTGTAGGCTTCTTGTATGTTCATGGTCATCTCTTTCTTTAGGTTGGGGAAGTTTTCTTCTATAATTTTGTTGAAGCTATTTACTGGGCCATTAAGTCAAAAATCTTCATTCTCATCTACTCCTATTATCCATAAGTTTGGTCTTCTAATTTTGTCCTGGATTTTCTGGATGTTTTGAGGTAGCATCTTTTTTTCATACCGTATTTTCTTTAATTGTTGTGTCCGTGTTCCCTATGGAATCTTCTTCACCTGAGATTCTCTCTTCCATCTCTTGTATTCTGTTGCTGATGCTTACATCTATGGTTCCTGATTTCATTCCTAGGGTTTCTATCTCAAGAGTTTTCTCCCTTTGGGTTTTCTTCATTGTTTCTACTTCCATTTTTAGATCTTGAATGGTTTGTTCAATTCCATCACCTGTTTGATTGTGTTTTCCTGTAATTCTTTCAGGGATTTTTGTGTTTCTTCTTTAAAGACTTCTACCTGTTTAGCAGTGTTTTCCTGTAATTCTTTAAGGACTTCTAACTGTTTAGCAGTGTTCTCCTGTATTTCTCTAAGTGAGTTATTAATGCCCTCCTTAACATTCTCTACCACCATCATGAGATTTGATATAAATCTGAATCTTGCTTTTCAGTTGTGTTAGGGTGTCCAGGACTCCCTGTGGTGGGAGTACTGGGGTCTGATGATGCTGAGCGGTCTTGGTTTCTGTTAGTAAGATTCTTATGTTTGCCTTTTGCCATCTGTTAATCTTTGGTGTTAGATGTTCTAGCTGTCTCTGGCTTGACCCTTTTCCTCCTATGATTCTGTTGGCCTCTGTCAGCACTCCTGGGATTCCAACTCTCCCCTGAGTCCCAGTGTTCAGAGCACTCTCTATAGGCAAGCTCTCCTCTTGCAGGGAATGTGCACAGAGGTCTGGGTCTCAGCTCTGCCTCCTGGCTGAGGATGAAGGCCCAAAGGGACTCGGGCCAAGAAGCTCTGTTGCTTCTGTGGCTCACACACTTTCCTGAGTAGACTGTTCTCTGAGAGACCAGGGATACAAGATCTGTGTGACCACATCAATTGCTGAGACACCCAGACTCACAGATTGAAAAACTCCTGGTATCTTGGCATCTCAGGTGTAAGATGCAGTTATTCTTTCAGTATAAGCTTATTTAATACATTGTACATACACATGCACACAAACTTCTATATACATTATTTTGTTTACTTTCTAAAATGGTTGCTTTGTAAAAGGTTTGACTATTAATGTGACTGTTACTGTATTTTCTTAATGGACTTATACATTGACAGTAATTGTTTTTGCAGATAGTATTCTAATACCAGAGAAGTACTTAGAATTGAGTGCAGTACCCTGAATATCAGACTACTGGTAAATAAAACAATAACTTCTCAACCCCTTTACAACATGGTCTCTCATAAGCATAGAAAATAATTCAACAAAAAAGAATGTAGTCATATTCGAGAATATTAGAGATATAACCTCAGAAATAGAAGTTCCAGTGAAAAAACACAAGAAATATTAAAAGAAACAAAGCCATGTGACTCTTCCCAAAATTACTTATCCGCCAATAATCACCTCCAATATGAATGAACTGAGCCAAATTAGACAGAATTTAAGGAGAAATATGAGTTTATTCAAAGAATTTAAAGAGAAAACAAACTTCTGTGTGAATTCCCCCCAAAACACAAAGAGTTAAATAATATAAGGAAGTAAATATAGAATATTAATGTAGGGGTCAGTAAAGAAAAAGAGGTCATGGAGAAAGAACAGGAAAAGCAGAAATAAAAAATTCAATAAGTAAAATAAAGAATTAAGAAACTGTCATCGATAGAATGAAGTGGGGAGAAGGGAGTCTGAAAAAGTAAAAATAAATGTGGAAGAACTAGAACATCAGACAATGACAATGACAAATTAATATGAAAGTGTGAACATCATTTTCAAAATCTAGATGTTCTAGTATGTTTTCCTCTAGTTGCCTGGAAGTCAGTCTTCCACTAGCAGCCTTTGGATGAAGACATAGAACTCTCGGCTCCTCCTGCGCCATGCCTGCCTGGATACTGCCATGCTCCCACCTTGATGATAATGGACTGAACCTCTGAACCTGTAAGCCAGCCCCAATTAAATGTTGTTTTTTATAAGACTTAACTTGGTCATGGTGTCTGTTCACAGCAGTAAAACCCTAACTAAGACACCAACCCAGGGATCCATCCCGTAATCAGCCACCAAACTCAGACACTATTACATATGCCAGCAAGATTTTGCTGAAAGGACCCTGATACAGCTATCTCTTGTGAGGCTATGCCAATGCCTGGCAAATACAGAAGTGGATGCTCATTTTCATCTATTAGATGCAACACAGGGCCCCCAATGGAGGAGCTAGAGAAAATGCTCAAGGTACTAAAGGGGTCTGTAACCCTATTGGTGGATGAACAAATCAGTACCCCCGAGAGCTCCTGTCTGTCTCTAGCTGCATATGTAGCAGAAGAAGACCAGTCAGTCACTATTTAGAAGAGAGGCCCCTTGGTCTTGCAAACTTTATATGCCCCAATACAGGGGAATACCAGAACCAAGAAGTGGGAGTGGGTGGGTAAGGGAGCAGGGTGGGGGGGATGGTATAGGGGACTTTTTATATAGCATTTGAAATGTAAATGAAGAAAATATCTAATAAAATTTGGGAAAAAAAAGAAAGCAAGCAACATTGAAAAACCAAAATTCATGTAGTAAAAGGATTGTTTTTGATAGAAAAGCTATTTTCATAGCACTCAATAGAATCTTCATAAAAATTTCAAGAACACTATTCACAGAAATAGAAAAAAAAAGTCTTTAAATGCATATGGAAACATTAAAACTTCAGATAGCAAAAGCAATCCTCAGCACTCAAAATAATGTTGGAAGTTTCATCATATGTAACTTCAAATCATACAACAAAGTTGTAGCAAGAAGAATATTATGGTTTCAGCATTAAAATAGATACCTAAATCAACGGAATAGACTAGGAACCAAATAAAAACTCATGTAGCTATAGGCATGAATTTTCTTTCTACAAAGAAATCAAAATTATATACTAGTGAAAAGGCAACCTTTTCAACAATGGTGCTAAGAAATTTTGACATCCACATGTTAAATGATGAAAATAAATCTCTTCTACTCTACAAAAGAATTATTTCTATATGATCTAAAACCTCTGAATCTGAAAATGTTGGAGGGGTAAATAGAGAAACACTTCAACATTCACATCTAGCTAAGGACTTTCTGAACAGCACTCCAGTCACTCATGAAAACCATGAACCCACAAAAGGAATTTATGAAATAAAAGGCTTCTCTCAAGAAAAAACAAAAAGAATAGTTATTGAGACAACCTAAAGAATGGTTAAAAAAAATGGAAGGTATATATCTATACTACATAAAGAATTATAAAAAACATAAGAACTCAACAAATCTGATTAATAATGGACAAATGAAATGGCCTGTTCTTAAAAGAGGTACACACATTTCCAGTAAATGCAGCATAAAAAGTCCAACCTCACTATCTCTCAGAGAAATTCAAACCAACATTCCATTGAGATTTCATCTTTCCCTAGTCACTAAAACAGTGAGTACAACAAATGCTGGCTGAATGAGTAGACAAAAGCAAACTCTCTGTGTATTGTTGGTGGGTGTAAAATAATGCTACCCCTGTGAAATCCAATCCAAATGTCTTAAAACTCTGAAAACATATCTACCATATGCCCAGCTATTCAATTCAATATATACTAGAGATACTTGTACATCAGTGTTTACTACAGCACTGTTAACAGAAATCAAGGGACAGAACCAACCTGTGTCCAGCAGCACAGGGATGGATAACGGTAATAAATACATGCATGCAATGGAATTTTCTTTTCAGCCAGAAAGAAAAATGAAATTGTCATTTGCAGGAAAATGTAGTAACTGCAGATAATCACATTAAGCAAATTAAGTCAGTGTCAAAAAGACAAATATCATGCTGTCTCTCACTCGTGGATGCTAGATTTTATATGGGTATATAAAATCATGCACATACATCTGTCATGAAAGTAGAAGCAAATTTGTCTCGGGGAACAGAGGGGCCTAATGGAAGAAGGGAGATGGTGAGACAACGGAGAGCAGAGGACACAGGGAACATATTATAAAAGTACAATATATACTTACATGAAAGTTTAGAAGAATATGAAGAAAACATACTTTAGAGTTATACTAAATTACAGATCTCTCAACAACAATCCCTAAATTGCTCAACTATTCTCTCCAACCCTTCTTAGACTACTGGAATAGTTTACAAGTACAAGCATTGGTTTAGACATAACGTGGTGCATCAGTGATTCTTGTGCTTTATAATTAGCATAATCATTTCCCTAGTATACACACATATATACAAACACACACACAGACACAAACACGCAAAACACACACACACACACACATGTAGTACATATATATGTATTATATATGTATGCTTGTATGTATTTCCCCTTCATTATCCCAGAGAATTAACTCCAGGACTTCTGTGGACAGAAAATTCCATGGATGTTCAAGAGTTTAAATAAAATGCTATCATATTCTGTGTATGTTCTACATACTTTAAATAACCACTTAATCACATAACACCTAGCAGATTACAAGTGCTCTGTCAATAACTGTAACTCTATTGTTCAGGAAATAATAAAGTATGTGTTCCTTTACAGAAGCCAATTTTCTTTCAACCTACACAGAGGTTGAACTCTACCACAAATAAAACCATGTCATAATTATTTACATTCAAAGATTGAGTTGCTAAGCTACGCATGTCAATTTGTGGTTGCTTGAGGAAAAAAAAATATGTCCACCCCAAATTCATGGTGACATTTTATATTTGGTATGACAATATTTAGAGGCAATGCCAATGAAAGTAGGAAGATGCTGATGTTGGCAGCATTTCCAGGAATTGCGTTAATTAAGACATACAATACCAAGAAGGGGTAATGTTATTTGAAAGGAAAAGCTTTCGTGCCAACAGCAAGACCACTGTGTATGCACTGCTGGGTCAGCACTACAATTAAGAAAATTGTCTAGTGTGCTTGCTTGGTAATGCTATTATCATCTTTTCTCCCTTTAACAAGAAAAACCTATTTGGGGATGGCCACATTTTTTATTCTCACTTCCACTAACCTTTGATCCCACCAATGCCATGCAGGCCTAGCGTTTCAATGACTCAGTCAGTTATTTTATGATGTGGTTCACCAAGGTTTTTTTTATTTTATTTTTACATACTTTTCTTGCCCTATGATCTACATACTGTTATTGTGGCAGTTATCATTCATGCTGTGGCCTGAGTAACCATATAATGACTAAGATAGATGGTGGATCAGCTGAGTGGCTGAAGGAAGAAAATCACCTACTTTCATTTTCTCTTGATTAAATTTAAACCAACCAGAGTTATGACACACAGAACACTCTGAGACAGAATCGGAAAATATTAGCAAACTTTATGACTTTCAGAATAAAGAATTCAACTCTACAGAATAATTTGCATAACCTAGACATCTAAAAAATTTAATAAATAATGACTATTCAAATATGAAATGCCATGAGCCAATACGTGATAGAATACCTAATAGTTTCAAATTAAAATTCTTTATAATGTCCTATTAAAAGTGAACTTCCTGGTGGAGTAACAGAGTGTCCCAATGTCAAGAGGCATAAGTTGAACTGATATGGCTTGCTATCAAGTTTTACTTTATGTCTTTCAAGTACAAACCATCATTGGAAAGGGCATATGATCTGTAGAAGTTATTTATATAGAACACCATGGTTTAAGTTTGTTCTGTACTTATGAAGTCATAAGAAGCTTTTGGACTTATACAACGGAATTGCTTCTTTCCCCCAGGAAATGACAATGACTTAATTTGGTGACTTAACTAACACAATAGGAAAGCTGTCTAGTGAACCTGCCAGCCTAGAGAACAGTAAGGTTCCCATTGTTGGAAGACTTGGCCAGTATGTTGAAACCTGATAAGATGAAAGCACACACCAAATGTGGAGCACAGCAAGATAAAAATAAACTGATGGGGAAGGGTGTATGATGTTGATAACAAACTAACATTAAAATTGAGGTGTTCACTCTTACTTAGAAACACTGCTATGCAACAAAATAAGATAAGAATAATTATCTTGAGATTGAGAGGCATAAGGAAAATAAAGCCCACAGTTGGTGGATGAGATCTTTTAATTAGGAAAATTATGGTTCCAAATGCTCCTAAATGTATTTCATTAATTCACATTCCAATAATATAGCATCTATCTATCTATCTATCTATCTATCTATCTATCTATCTATCTATCTATCTATCTATT
The DNA here is from genome assembly GCF_978045245.1 of Mus caroli. Lineage (NCBI taxonomy): Eukaryota > Metazoa > Chordata > Mammalia > Rodentia > Muridae > Mus > Mus caroli. The sequence goes on from NW_028227268.1 coordinate 105,323,678, forward strand.
TATTTATTTATTTATTTATGGTTTGTGGGTGTTTTGGGTTTTTTTGGGTTTTTTGGTTTGGTTTTTTTCGAGACAGGGTTTCTCTGTGTAGCCCTGGCTGTCCTGGAACTCACTTTGTAGACCAGGCTGCCTTTGAGCTCAGAAATCCGTCTTCCTCTGCCTCCCAAGTGCTGGGATTAAAGGCACGCACCACCACTGCCCCGCAATATAGCATTTTGAGCGGAGCTTGGTGGCGCATGCCTTTAATCCCAGCACTCCGGATTTAGTGAGGAAAGAAAAATCATGGTTTTCAAACTCTTCTAGTTAAAATAGTGGTAAATGCTCAAGTAAGTCCAGTTTATCCTCCAGAGATTGCTAACAAGGTTATGTTATGCTCTGGCAACAGATCTTGTTCAACTTTGATGTCTGAACAGGCAGCTACAGTTCCTAGTGGGCTCCATTGTGCTTGTAGGACTGTGACTTCAAGACACTTTCTAAACTTCAACAGAAACAATTTTACTGATCACTACATTTTTTTGAAGTGAGCTTTTAGGGGGCTTTACAAAGGACTGAATAGTTAAGAGAATTGGTCATTCTTCCAAAGAACTCAGGTTCAATTCCCAGCACCCACACAGCAACACACAATTGTGTAACTTCAGTTACTCAGGAGAACTGATACCTTTTTCTGGATTCTTCAGGCATTGCACATACATGATGCACAGATGCAAATAAAATGCTCATATGCATAAAATAAAAATAAACATATTTTTAAAAATAAACTTTTAGAAATGGATAAGAAGAAAAGAAATCCATTAGTATACATATTTCAAGAACTTCGGGACATTGCTTCCCTAGTATAGCAAGGAAAGGTAAACAAAATAAAGACATCAAGATAAACTCTCCAATGTACAAATGTTTCAGAATTAGTACAGGAAAGCTAAGTTATAAAACAAAGACTTAAATAGAATAATACATAAAATAAAAACATACAGATGGCTTCACAGCTTCACAGATTTTTTAAAGTTATTTCTTTTATTTCTTGGAATTATAATTACACCATTTCTGCTTCCCTTTCCTTCCTCCAAGCCCTCTCATATATTTCTCCTTGGGCTCTCTCAAAAGCATGGCCTCCTTTTCATTAATTCAGTAATTTCAGTAAGTTTGCTAGGCACATCGGCACACATGCAAATAATAAATCCATAAGTACAATTTCTCAGAACATGTAAATTACTTGCGTGTATGTTTTCAGGGATGACCATTGGTACTGGATAATCAACTGATACACTGTTCCCTGGCAAAAACTATTTGCCCACACACAGCATCCCTAGATGTCTGTAGTTCTTTGTGTATGGCTGAAGCATCCCAGACTTTATCTAGATCTTATGCACGACAAAAATGCAACATTGATGCTGATGATGAAGGCGAAGAGAAAGATGACTGTTTAAAGTCAGTCTGACAAACTCCAGAACTCTGCAGAGGGTAAATAGTAGGTAGAGTCTCTTGTATGTTCTAAGAACTTCTGTAACAGCATAAGTAGCAGGCGCTTCGCCACAGCTGGAGGTTATCTGGAGGATCAGCTCTTCTAAACCCTCCTTGACATCAGGTAACTGTCTTCCTATAGTGTCTTCCATGATTTCCTTTTTCACTTCTGACTCTTAATAGTGTTTGGTGAAGACACGAGAGTTATCAGAATAGGGTTCATTCCAAAGATCTTCATTATTCTTAGTTACACGTTCTAAGTCTTCAATTCTCTGTCTCCCTCCCTCCCCTTCACCTCTCTCCCACCCTCACCCTTGCCTTCATACCCTGCTCCCCTCCCCCCTCCTCTCTGTAAAGTTAGGTAATCTCTTGAACTTCTTTCTCAATTAGTGGTAAGCTTTCTGGAAGTTAGTGGCTCAAGGACTGTCAAATCTATTGTGTTTTGGGCTAACCATACTAGTTCTTCCTTAGAAACGATCTATCTTCAAACATGTCCAAACATTCCAGCACCCTTACAGCAAAAGTATCTCTGTGGAACTTCAAAACTTAAGATACAGCACAATCCTTGAACAAGATGATCGAGGGGCCATTGTGCAAGTGGAGGTTTACTGTCGGGAATTTCAGAGGTGATGGTTGTGCATGCCAATCCATAAAATGTCTGCAACCTTTAACCATCTATACAGTGCAATGATGGTATAAGATACTAGGTGTGAGAAAAAGTACATTGTGATTTTTTTTAAGGAATAGAAATTGTTATTAAATAAAGCAAATACAAATTTAATTTTGAGGTGCTGCAAGAGCTATAAGGATAAATAGGATAACTTCCTATAATACCTCAAATAGTTATCATAATTTTGTGTTTATATTGTTGCAATTAATTCACTGAGATTTTATTTGTCAAAAAGCTGTTGTGTGGGTGTTATGTGCTGATATCATATTTTAATGTAGAAACTTTCATGTTGTTTGAGTTGAAATGTACAACTTTAAAACTAATGAACAATATTTTATAATCTTTGTTTTTAGGTCTTCACAAAATGACTCGTTATATTGTGGGAATCATTGCTTATATTGAGAACAGTAGGGGCGGTCCACATGGGGACAGGATGGGGTGGTGAGGAGGTGTGGCATGTGGAACAGTCAGAGGGTAGATTGGGGGGCAGGGAAAGCAACATAGAGTGTAAAAAATAAATTAAAAAGGAAAGAAAAGAAAAAAGAAAAAGAGGAAAAGTGAATCCAATATCCATTCATCAGTACATGTCAGGTCCAGCAAGGATTATTTTACCCTTAGTTGGAGTTTTATGATTTTTCAGGAAACAGAACTCTAGGAGGACACAATCTATAGGAAGAAAACTTACTATCTGTATTAGATTCCCCAAAGTGTGTTCTGTTTTCTCTTAACCAGTGACTTTGGAAGAAATCCAAAGCTGTATGGGGTTGGTAGACTTGTAGTCTAAGTTTTTAACCCCATGTTTTTCTATAAAAATCTTCAAAATTACCGAGAAAATAAAAGAACTCTACAGTCAACACTCTGCATTATGCTGGTTTTAAAGACCAAAAAAAGGATCTATTTACATTCTTCACATAAAGATTATCATTGAGATAGATGCTCATACTCATAGTTACTTTACCTATGATGCCTACAAACATAGCAAGCCATTTAAATTATAGAAACTCACAAAAACAAGTTACCAAGTTGTAAAATGTGGGTAGGGTAATGGAAAGAGTTATAACTGCATTTAATGAATTTCCAAATGTTGGAGGCAGGATGCAAGTAAGGGTGCTTCCATGAGATCTGAGGGCTCCCAACTCCTGGCAAACTTTATCTTATAAGGAGAAAGTCTTGGTTTAGTGCAAACACAAGTTAAAGTTTTCTCCAACCAACTAAATGTTCTTTTTCATGATTCCTCTGAAAAGGGCTAGAATTTAACCAGAATTAATAAAATTGATTTTCTTTTCCCAATAATCTTCTACTTATAAAAGTTGAATATGGCTTTTTTTTTATTGTTATGACGTGAAATTTTCTCACTCAATCTTAGCTAAGTGAAAGTGAGTTTCTTTGGAGAATATATCAAGAAAATAGTGAGATAGTTGTAAAATATTTAAGAAAGAATTATGAAAGGAACCCTTTAAATACCTGAATAATAAGAGAAATGTTATTTTAGCTGCTACCAGACAATATTTTGGAAAAGATACTGATGTGGTAATTTAAATGATAAAGTCTGTCAAAACATGGTAATTGCTCTTACTAGCTCATTGAAGAATGATTTGAAAGGTTTTCTGACTTAAAATTTGAATATATACTGCAGACTTTGTTCATAAACAATAATTCTAAATGTGACCAGCAATTCCATTTCTTGAAGTGTTCTCAAGCTTTTGGAAGTGCAATTTTTATTTACCAAGATGCATGGAATAAATAATTTTAATTCCTTCCATATTTCAGTTCAAATGTGTAACTTGAAATTTATTATATAGCAAGTTACCAACATACACAGTGATTTCTAAGCCCTACAATTGGGGATAAGTATAGGCTATGATTGTTTAGAATGTAAAGTTAGTTATTTCATTAAAAATGTTAAGTTAGAGTTAGGGAAGCAGAAACCGGCCTGAGTAGGACCACAGGCCTCATCCGGCTGGATCAGCACCGGGGTAGCGGGAGCGCAGGGTTGCCTGACACCCGCCAGCTACCCACGACCCCTGCCACAGGATTTTGGGACTGCTGGTGAGTGGAACACAGCTTCTGCTCCAATCCAATTGCACGGGACCTGAGACTGCATTAGTTAGGGAAGCAGAAACCGGCCTGAGTAGGGCCACAGGCCTCATCCAGCCAGATCAGCGCCGGGGTAGCAGGAGCGCAGGGTTGCCTGACACCCGCCAGCTACCCACGACCCCCACCGCAGGATTTTGGGGCTGCTGGTGAGTGGAACACAGCTTCTGCTCCAATCCAATTGCGCGGGACCTGAGACTGCATTAGTTAGGGAAGCAGAAACCGGCCTGAGTAGGGCCACAGGCCTCATCCGGCCGGATCAGCGCCTGGGTAGCGGGAGCGCAGGGTTGCCTGACACCCGCCAGCTACCCACGACCCCCGCCGCAGGATTTTGGGACTGCTGGTGAGTGGAACACAGCTTCTGCTCCAGTCCACTCACGCGGGACCTGAGACTGCTCTGGTTGGGGAGAGAGAAATCCGGCCTACATAGGGCCACAACCCTCTTCCGGTCAGAAAAGCACCGGGGCGGCTGGGGCGCAGGGTCGGCTGACACTCACCAGCTACCCACAACACCCACCACAGGATCTTAAGACTTCTGGAGAGTGGAACACAGCTTCTGCTCCAATCCAATTGCACGCGGGACCAGAGACTGCATTAGTTAGGGAAGCAGAAAAACGGCCTGTGTAGGACCACAGGCCTCTTCCGGCTGGACCAGCACCGGGGTACCGTCAGCTACCCACGACCCCTGCCGCAGGATTTAGAGACTGCTGGTGAGTGGAACACAGCTTCTGCTCCAATCTTTAAACAGTGACAACGATAACAACTAACCCCAGAGATTACCAGATGGCGAAAGGTAAACGTAATAATCTTACTAACAGAAACCAAGACCACTCACCATCATCAGAACCCAGCACCCCCACTTCGCCCAGTCCAGGGCACCCCAACACACCGGAAAAGCTAGACATGGATTTAAAAGCATATCTCCTGATGATGATAGAGGACTTCAAGAAGGACTTTAATAACACACTTAAAGAAATGCAGGAGAACACTGCTAAACAGGCAGAAGACAATAAAGAGGAAGCACAAAAATCCCTTAAAGAATTGCAGGAGAACACTGCTAAAGAGTTACAAATCCTTAAAGAAAAACACGATAACATAATCAAACAGGTAGAAGTCCTTACAGAAAAACAGGAAAACACATCCAAACAGATGATGGAAATGAACAAAACCATACTAGACCTAAAAAGGGAAGTAGACACAATAAAGAAAACCCAAAATGAGGCAACACTGGAGATAGAAACCCTAGGAAAGAAATCTGGAACCATAGATACGAGCATCAGCAACAGAATACAAGAGATGGAAGAGAGAATCTCAGGTGCAGAAGATTCCATAGAGAACATCGGCACAACAATCAAGGAAAATGTAAAATGCAAAAAGATCCTAACTCAAAACATCCAAGAAATACAGGACACAATGAGAAGAACAAACCTACGGATAATAGGAGTGGATGAGAATAAAGATTTTCAACTCAAAGGACCAGCAAACATCTTCAACAAAATTATAGAAGAAAACTTCCCAAATCTAAAGAAAGAGATGCCCATGAACATACAAGAAGCCTACAGAACTCCAAATAGACTGGACCAGAAAAGAAATACCTCCCGACACATAATAATCAGAGCAACAAATGCTCTAAATAAAGATAGAATACTAAAAGCAGTAAGAGAAAAAGGCCAAGTAACATATAAAGGCAAGCCTATCAGAATTACACCAGATTTTTCACCAGAGACTATGAAAGCCAGAAGATCCTGGACAGATGTTATACAGACACTAAAAGAACACAAATTCCAGCCCAGGCTACTATACCCAGCCAAACTCTCAATTACCATAGATGGAGAAACCAAAGTATTCCACGACAAAACCAAATTCACACATTATCTCTCCACGAATCCAGCCCTTCAAAGGATAATAACAGAAAAAAACCAATACAAGGACAGGAACCACGCCCTAGAAACAACAAGAAGGTAATCCCTCAACAAACCTAAAAGAAGACAGCCACAAGAACAAAATGCCAACTTTAACAACAAAAATAACAGGAAACAACAATTACTTTTCCTTAATATCTCTTAATATCAATGGACTCAACTCCCCGATAAAAAGACATAGACTAACAAACTGGCTACACAAACAAGACCCAACATTTTGCTGCTTACAGGAAACTCATCTCAGAGAAAAGGATAGACACTACCTCAGAATGAAAGGCTGGAAAACAATTTTCCAAGCAAATGGCATGAAGAAACAAGCTGGAGTAGCCATTCTAATATCTGATAAGATTGACTTGCAACCCAAAGTCATTAAAAAAGACAGGGAGGGACACTTCATACTCATCAAAGGTAAAATCCTCCAAGAGGAACTATCAATCCTGAATATCTATGCTCCAAATACAAAGGCAGCCACATTCATTAAAGAAACTTTAGTAAAGCTCAAAGCACACATTGCACCTCATACAATAATAGTGGGAGACTTCAACACACCACTTTCACCAATGGACAGATCATGGAAACAGAAACTAAACAGGGACACAGTGAAACTAAGAGAAATTATGAATCAAATGGATCTGGCAGATATCTACAGAACATTCTATCCTAAAACAAAAGGATATACCTTCTTCTCAGCACCTCATGGTACCTTCTCCAAAATTGACCACATAATTGGTCACAAAGCAGGCCTCAACAGATATAAAAATATTGAAATTGTCCCATGCATCCTATCAGATCACCATGGACTAAGGCTGATCTTCAATAACAAAATAAATAATAGAAAGCCAACCTTCACGTGGAAACTGAACAACACTCTTCTCAATGATACCTTGGTCAAGGAAGGAATAAAGAAAGAAATTAAGGACTTTTTAGAGTTCAATGAAAATGAAGCCACAACATACCCAAACTTATGGGATGCAATGAAAGCATTTCTAAGAGGAAAACTCATAGCTCTGAGTGCCTCCAAAAGGAAACTAGAGAGAGCACACATTAGCAGCTTGACAACACACCTAAAAGCACTAGAACAAAAGGAAGCAAATTCACCCAAGAGGAGTAGACAGCAGGAAATAATCAAACTCAGGGGTGAAATCAACCAAGTGGAAACAAGAAAAACTATTCAAAGAATCAACCAATCAAGGAGCTGGTTCTTTGAGAAAATCAACAAGATAGATAAACCCTTAGCCAGACTCACTAGAAGGCACAGGGAAAGCATCCTAATTAACAAAATCAGAAATGAAAAAGGAGACATAACAACAGATCCTGAAGACATCCAAAACACCATCAGATCCTTCTACCATAGGCTATACTCAACAAAACTGGAGAACCTGGATGAAATGGAGAAGTTCCTAGACAGATACCAGGTACCAAAGTTGAATCAAGATCAGGTTAATGATCTAAACAGCCCTATATCCCCCAAAGAAATAGAAGCAGTCATTAATAGTCTCCCAACTAAAAAAAGCCCAGGACCAGATGGGTTTAGTGCAGAGTTCTATCAGACCTTCAAAGAAGATCTAATCCCAGTTCTTCACAAACTATTCCACAAAATAGAAACAGAAGGTACTCTACCCAACTCATTCTATGAAGCCACAATTACTCTGATACCTAAACCACAAAAAGACCCAACAAAGATAGAAAACTTCAGACCAATATCCCTTATGAATATTGATGCAAAAATCCTCAATAAAGTTCTTGCTAACCGAATCCAAGAACACATCAAAACAATCATCCATCCTGACCAAGTAGGTTTCATCCCAGGGATGCAGGGATGGTTCAATATACGGAAATCCATCAACGTAATCCAGTATATAAACAAACTCAAAGACAAAAACCACATGGTCATCTCCTTAGATGCGGAAAAAGCATTTGACAAGATCCAACACCCATTCATGATAAAAGTCTTGGAAAGATCAGGAATTCAAGGCCCATACCTAAACATGATAAAAGCAATCTACAGCAAACCAGTAGCCAACATCAAAGTAAATGGTGAGAAGCTTGAAGCAATCCCTCTAAAATCAGGGACTAGACAAGGCTGTCCACTTTCTCCATACCTATTCAACATTGTACTTGAAGTCCTAGCCAGAGCAATTCGACAACAAAAGGAGATCAAAGGGATACAAATTGGAAAAGATGAAGTCAAAATATCACTTTTTGCAGATGATATGATAGTATATATAAGTGACCCTAAAAATTCCACCAGAGAACTCCTAAGCCTGATAAACAGCTTCGGTGAAGTAGCTGGATATAAAATTAACTCAAACAAATCAATGGCCTTTCTCTACACAAAGAATAAACAGGCTGAGAAAGAAATTAGGGAAACAACACCCTTCTCAATAGCCACAAATAATATGAAATATCTTGGCGTGACTCTAACTAAGGAAGTGAAAGATCTGTATAATAAAAACTTCAAGTCTCTGAAGAAAGAAATTCTAGAAGATCTCAGAAGATGGAAAGATCTCCCATGCTCATGGATTGGCAGGATCAACATTGTAAAAATGGCTATCTTGCCAAAAGCAATCTACAGATTCAATGCAATCCCCATCAAAATTCCAAATCAATTCTTCAACGAATTAGAAAGTGCAATCTGCAAATTCATCTGGAATAACAAAAAACCTAGGATAGCAAAAACTCTTCTCAAGGATAAAAGAACCTCTGGTGGAATCACCATGCCGGACCTAAAGCTCTACTACAGAGCAATTGTGATAAAAACTGCATGGTACTGGTATAGTGACAGACAAATAGACCAATGGAATAGAATTGAAGACCCAGAAATGAACCCACACACCTATGGTCACTTGATCTTCTACAAGGGAGCTAAAACCATCCAGTGGAAGAAAGACAGCATTTTCAACAAATGGTGCTGGCACAACTGGTTGTTAACATGTAGAAGAATGCGAATCGATCCATTCCTATCTCCTTGTACTAAGGTCAAGTCTAAGTGGATCAAGGAACTTCACATAAAACCAGAGACACTGAAACTTATAGAGGAGAAAGTGGGGAAAAGCCTTGAAGATATGGGCACAGGGGAAAAATTCCTGAATAGAACAGTAATGGCTTGTGCTGTAAGATCGAGAATTGACAAGTGGGACCTCATGAAACTACAAAGCTTCTGCAAGGCTAAAGACACCATCAATAAGACAAAAAAACCACCAACAGATTGGGAAAGGATCTTCACCTATCCTAAATCAGATAAGGGACTAATATCCAATATATATAAAGAACTCAAGAAGGTGGACTCCAGAAAGTCAAATAACCCCATTAAAAAATGGGGCTCAGAACTGAACAAAGAATTCTCACCTGAGGAATACCGAATGGCAGAGAAGCACCTGAAAAAATGTTCAACATCCTTAATCATCAGGGAAATGCAAATCAAAACAACCCTGAGATTCCACCTCACACCAGTCAGAATGGCTAAGATCAAAAATTCAGGTGACAGCAGATGCTGGCGAGGATGTGGAGAAAGAGGAACACTCCTCCATTGTTGGTGGGATTGTAAGCTTGTACAACCACTCTGGAAATCAGTCTGGCGGTTCCTCAGAAAATTGGACATAGTACTACCGGAGGATCCAGCAATACCTCTCCTGGGCATATATCCAGAAGATGTCCCAACCGGTAAAAAGGACACATGCTCCACTATGTTCATAGCAGCCCTATTTATAATAGCCAGAAGCTGGAAAGAACCCAGATGTCCCTCAACAGAGGAATGGATACAGAAATTATGGTACATTTACACAATGGAGTACTACTCAGCTATTAAAATGAATGAATTTATGAAATTCCTAGCCAAATGGATGGACCTGGAGGGCATCATCTTGAGTGAAGTAACACAATCACAAAAGAACTCACACAATATGTATTCATTGATAAGTGGATATTAGCCCAAAACTTAGGATACCCAAGATATAAGATACAATTTGATAAACGCATGAAACTCAAGAAGAATGAAGACCAAAGTGTGGACACTGTGCACCTTCTTAGAATTGGGAACAAAACACCCAGGGAAGGAGTTACAGAGACAAAGTTCGTAGCTGTGATGAAAGGATGGACCATTTAGAGACTGCTGTATCCAGGGATCCGTCCCATAATCAGCTTCCAAACGCTGACACCATTGCATACACTAGCAAGATTTTGCTGAAAGGACCCAAATATAGCTGTCTCTTGTGAGAAGATGCCGGGGCCTAGCAAACACAGGAGTGGATGTTCACAGTCAGCTATTGGATGTATCACAGGGCTCCCAATGGAGAAGCTAGAGAAAGTACCCAAGGAGCTAAAGGGATCTGCAACCCTATTGTTGGAACAACATGATGTACTAACCAGAACCCTGGAGCTCTTGTCTCTAGCTGCATATGTATCGAAAGATGGCCTAGTCGGCCATCAATGGAAAGAGAGGCCCATTGGACTTGCAAACTTTATATGCCCCAACATAGGGGAATGCCAGGGCCAAAAGAATGGGAATGGGTGGGTAGGGAAGTGGGGGGCGCTATGGGGGACTTTTGGGATAGTATTGGAAATGTAATTGAGGAAAATATGTAATAAAAATATTAAAAAAAAAAAGTTAAGTTATTGGTATTCAGCTTCCCTGCAGATCACAGGAGTAAACTCCACCATCCAGTATCCCACTACCATGCCACACACAATAGTGTCAGAGCAAATGTGGGTCTAGCAGAGGTGAGCAAAGGCATTTCCTCTGTGAATTAGCTGACCAAAAATTAAGTTCAGCTGTAGGAGTTTTATATATTCATTGTATTATAATAGTAATCTATCTATCTGTCCATCTATAGTGGATGGTTTTATATGCCAACTTGACATAAGTTAGAGAATCATGCCACATACATATATATGCACACACAAGCATGCACACACACACCACATGAGAGAAAAATTTTTATAATGTTCAGTCATTTTACTAAACTCAGAAATGGTTCATTCTACAAAGTGGTTTAAAATCCAATTCTCTATATTACAAATACTTTAAAATACAGGTCTTAAGTCATTAAAATGTAAGAATGACTGAGAGACAGCTTACTATACAAACTTCTTGGAGTTGTTACAACACCTTCCAGTAAAAGCCTACTATCATACTCTCCTCAGATGTATATTTCACTAGCAGGGACCAGAATCAAAGGAAAGGTCAATTGTTTCTAACCTGAATATAGAAATATATTTCAGCACTACTAACAGTTTCAAAGTTTAACATTGCATTCAAAATTTAACTTTCAATAATTTCTTCTCCCATGATCACATTAGCCACATTAAGCCTCAGGCTGGATAGAATTCCAAAATTTAATTATTTCTATAGTGATTTTTCTCAACATATTTTAGTTTCTGCAACAGAAAGGGATGTGGGGCCAGGCAGTGGTGGCGCACACCTTTAATCCCAGCACTTGGGAGACAGAGGCAGGCAGATTTCTGAGTTCGAGGCCAGCCTGGTCTGCAGAGTGAGTTCCAGGACAGCCCCGACTGCACAGAGAAACCCTGTCTTGAAAAACAGAAAACAAACAAACAAACAAAAAAACAAAAACAACAACAACAAAAAAAGGGATGTGGGAACAACCAGAAATTAGGATTGTTTGGAAAATCCTAAAACCAAGAGGCCTGTAGTTATGGAGTATTTAGTATGATTTGGTTCTAATAGTGACCATAATTAGTATTTACTTCAGGTTGCAGGAGCATCTGCTGTTGTTACGTGGATCAGATGTCATTTTAAGATGGACAAAATGAATCTCAAACTTAACATTCTATACTTTAATGGGACTGGCAGAATTAGCATTTTGAATACAGCAATGTATTAGAAATTATACTATGTAGAAAATGAGTCTATGAGAACGAGAAAAATGTGAGAACTTGTGGGGTTTTTGTAGTTTGGAATCCTATTAAAATCCAATTTGATAACCAGAGAAAGAGAGTTAAATAGAACAAATATTCTCTTCAGGTTCTATGCTCATACAGTTTGGTATTCAAAATGACAGAGTAGCCTAGTAGGAAATATAAAATTTACTTTGTTTTGAGTTTTACCCCTGCTGATACTCTTTATTTTGTTCAATGTTAAGATGAAACTAAAGAGAGACAAATCAAGTCATTATTTTTCCTATATAGGGAATTACTAAAATAGCAGATAAGAACTTCTGTTATTTCTACGAGCACTCTTATCCATAGCCTTGCAAAATGCATCACATGTCTTGGCCTCTGCAACATTATGTGACTGACACTTCATCCTTCAACTTACGTTTTCTAACTCTTTATTTCAGCTGTATTTATTTCATTAATGTTTGAGCATACCCATTTTCTTTTAAAGCTCTCCCTTGAAACTGCCCCTCTGATTCACCACCTATCATTTCTCAGCTCCTTTGGACACTCCCCCTGACTGACTCCTGTTCTTCTAGGACTGGTATTCATGTCTTCATTCTTTATTCAGTCTCCCCCACTGAGGGATTGTCCTTTACATCTGTGACTTTCTAATCTATTTTCTGCCAACGTATTTCAAACACATATATCTAAGGCTGTATTTTGCTTTTCAAAAAGCAATCCCACAAAAAGAGTTTGAGCATAAAAAACTTGTTCTTGATCACAGGAAAACTTGACAGGAGAGGAAGTAGTATAGGAAAGGAAGTCAAACCAAGGCCTTATTAAGGTCAACCACCACTCTGAGCCAATAGAACACTATTCTATTCGGAAGCTCTGGGAACCATGAAGAGCACCTTCCCCTATACTGATTTAGATAGATCAGCCACTCTCCTACTGACAAAAAGCTGAAAGTTTTCCAATGTACTTAGGGTTCTGAAATCTAACTCACAAAACTAATATTGTATCCCAACCATGAAAGCAGGAATCTATTGGTGACAACTTAAAAATCTTGTTTAAGTAGCAATATTAAATTGGCTTTCAATAATGTATGTAATCATCTTTTTTTGTAAAGAGGCGAGAATAACATTTATAAATAACTACATTGCATACAAAATACTTACAGAAGCAAACACAGGTGTGTATGCCTGGCTTAGCCGCAGGTGGACACTCACCAGACACCAAGGATCTCAGCATTCTACCTCCTATAGAGCCAGTTCAGTTGGTTGCTGGCATTCCTTCCTAAGAGCTATATAGCTTATCAGTAGTTTACTCAGGCAAATAGAAGTTAACTGGCTTACAGTCAGCAATACTTTCTCGCAATTCACCTGATGCTCAGTTTCTTCACCATAGTCCTTAGGTAAAATTTTAATATTCATATTCCACTCCTGTACTTTATTTTCTTACACTCTAGTAAGAGATCCCTGACAGCTATTTAATCACCACAAAGAAAAAGCATCAATTCTTTTTGTATTTCTCTATGTTTGCTTATTTGAAAATTGCCTGCAACTAAATAATATATGGCAATCCAGTTTACTGTGATATCCTTGTAGCTGGGCAGTATAAAGGGGTGGAGAAGGCAAAGAGTTGCAGTTATTGGAAACAGCTAATGTTAAGAGCAGAGTAGATCTGACAGACAGAGTTCAAAATACTAATCTATCTCAATTCAGTTGAGGTCCTGTTCAATACAGGAAAATCGTCAATACTGACTAGGAAGGAGCGGATGGAAGGGATGACTGAGGAGTGAAGCAGTGATCCTAACATAACTCTTAAGTTGTAGTAGCACTTAAACAAGGAACATTTATGGGGAGACATTTACTCTTCTCCAAGGTGTTGGAGAGTAGATCAGCTAAATTGTCATGGGAGATGGGAGGACAGGGTAGAAAAGGAAAGTTGGTCAGGATAAACATCAATAAAGATGTTCAGGGAAAGCATATGGAAATTTGTAACTGTAGGAGCTTCGTAAACTATAGCCTTACACATACATAAAAGGAGTTAAAATAAGTTTGCCTTGTAATGAGACATCAGTAGCCCCACTAGACACCACAGGCTATCAGAGTAGATCAGATTCATTTCCTCACACAAATAACTTAGACTGCAGGCACACTCTGCCTTTTATGAAGAACCCTGTTCCTCTTGTACATCTTGTACACCCTGATAACTTTCCACAGTGGAGTTTCTGGGAATCTGCTAATCATTTTATTAATGTGTTATACATCTATAGAAATTTTGAAATGGGGATGTTCCTAGCACAATATGGACTAAAAAGATACTTTTGCATTTAGGAAACTCTCCATTATTACATTGGCCCATTTTATTTTAGAAATAATAACCTTAAAAGATACACATTTAATTTGAAGTTGTATGTGACAAAAAAATAGAAAAAAATAATTTCTTCTTATTGAAGTCAGGCTATTCATTTTCAGGAAGGTTTGAGTTTAACTAATGGCATGATACTTATTTTAATTACAATTCACAATGTATTTTATTGGAGGAATGAAACATAATATAGCTAAATCAACATTGTATTATACATATTGAGGCCCCAGAGAGTAGGGAGGCCTGGTGGGGCTGGGGTACATCCTCTTGAAGACAGGGGGAGGAGGGATGGGATTAGGAACTTGGGAGGGCATACTAGGAGGAGCTAACGACTGGACTATAAAAGAAAAATGTGGAATATATGGAGAGATATATTTTGAACAGTAATTTAGTATGATTGAATGGAGGTATAGTATTAGTCAACACTATTTCAAAACATTCATCCCTAGTGTTCAAGTAAGGTAGTCCTTAATAATTCTGATGACTTAATAGTAGTAAAAAATTTTAATAAAATAAAGATATTAACAGGTAAAAGGAGAACTATGCAATACAATTTCAATAAATGCCAAAAATATATTTGACAGAATATAAAGTTCAATACTGCCTCAAAAGACAGACTTATGAAACAGAACCATGGTTTCATACATTTGTTTGTATGTCAGAGCTATATAGTACTTTCCCAGAGTAATCTGATTCTATTGACCTCAAATAAAGAAAACAATCTCACCATAGCATCAGTAAGAGTTTCAGGACTTGGAGCTTCCTCCGAGAGGCCCAACAAGACAGACACAGATTCTTACAACCAACCATTTGACTAAAGCTGGGGACCCCTGTGGTTGAATTATGGAAAGGCTGGAAGAGGCTGAGAAGCAGGGTAACCCCATAAGAAGACCAGAAGTCTCAACTAACCCAGACCTATGAGATCTCTCAGACACTGAGCCACCAACCTGGAAGCATACACAAGACTCCCAACACATATACAGCAGAGAACTGCCTGGTCTGGCCTTAGTGGGGGAAGAAGTGTCCTACCCTCTAGAGACCTGAGGCCCCAGGGAGTAGGGCAGTCTGGTGGGGCTGGGGTACATCCTCTTGAAGACAGGGAGATGAGGGATGGGATTAGGAACTTGGGAGGGCATACTGGGAGGAGCTAATGACCAGACTATAAAAAATAATAAAGTAATTTTTAAAAGAGAGAGCACAATCACACACTGATGGAGCAACTCAAGACTGTTAAGCCAATGGTCATATGACAGTTGCTTACAGGAGTCTGGGCAACTTAAGGAAAATTGCATTACTTTCTGCCTGGTAAAACACCCAGGGAGGATCCAGGCAGATCTGGAGTTTGAGGACTGCCTAGATTAGCAGTAATGCTGAGATCAACAGTCCATGTGCTGGGAATGAGTGATGATGGCATGCTGGCTGCTAACTGGGACATCTATATTCCCTGTCCAAGGATCAGCGAACAGCATAGAAGAAGAGTGGAAAGAAAGTGAGAGCCAGAACGTGGGGAGCAATGGTGATGGTTTTTGGGACATGACATGGCCATTGCAATCATGAACTCACTGTAGTTATTTGGTTAAGCCTGACAAAACTGAGCACATCAACATCCCATCAAGGAACTGAGCATTCACGCGGAGCTATTATCAATTAATGACTGCTGGGGGAAGGTGTCTTTCTTCAATGGTGCAGACAATGGTTAATTTCCAATGTTCCAGTAAATAACCTTAAACCCATGATCATGTACTTTTCCTGAAATTATAACTCAATAGTCTCAGATGGTCCTTGGTGTTCTGCTTGTAAAAAAGGAAAGAGAGATGAGGGGGTGGACATGAGGGGCTGGAAAAAGATAACAGAGAATGAATGTCATCATCGTATGTTGAATCACTGTGCGAACTTTCAAAGAATTAAAAAATATAGTGTTTCAAAAAGAACCATCTCCATTTGGAGCATGCCACAAAAAAAGAAGTCTTTCAGAAATTTAAGCACACAAGGCCACTGCATAACCGGCATTGTAGCTCCATCTTCTGCTAGTAGAAAATGCCAAAACAACTATTTGGTCAAGTCATTCAAAATTCTGAATAGGCAGTAAAATATTTGCCTAAACAATTGGATAGTCCAGTCAATTCAGTTCAATTTGCCTTGAAACCTTTATAATATAATTCTTTCTGTGCTTCCTAGTCTACACAAACCTGATATGGTCTTGTGGGTTTTTGTTTGTTTGTTTGTTTGTTTGTTTGTTTTTTCAGTGATATAATCCAGTTTCCAAGTATTGGTGCTTTATATTCCAGAGAAATTCCTGAGTGTGCTTTAAGTTTTCTTTTTCTTTTTTTTTAAATTTATTTTTTATTAGGTATTTTCCTCGTTTACATTTTCAATGCTATCCCAAAATTCCCCCATACCCACCCCCCCAATCCCCTACCCACCCACTCCCCCGCTTTAAATTTTCTAACGTCAATACTTGTACTAATAAAAATTATGTAAATAGGCAGCTCCTTGGAGATACTGTGGATCTATGTCTTACTTCAACAGTGTTTGGACAGAACAGACCTGGGGACTCCCTCTTTGTTAGCTTCCAGTCGCCTTCTAGTCTCTCCAGTCGCAGCCTCCAGGACCAACTCCCCATCGACTTCGGCTCCTAGAAGCAGCCAACACTGTCTCTTTTCAGTTAGCTCCATTCTCTGAATCAGCCATGACCTCTCAGATTCCTCAGAATTAGGAAGCTGCTGTGAACTGCCAGGTCAACTTACACCTGTGGGCCTCCTACACCTTACCATTCTCTGGGCTATGATTTTGATCAAGACTGGAAGTTATAGGCCACTTCTTCCATGAATTGGCAGAATTGGAGAATCAGGAGGGCGCCCAGTGTCTCTTCAAGTTGCAGAACGAACCCTGGGCCAGAGTACTATTTCAGGATATGCAAAAGCCATCTCAAGATGAGTGGAGCAAAACCCTGGAGACCATGGAAGCTGTCTCAGCCCTGGACGGTAACCTGAACCAAGCATTTGTGGATCTCCATTCCCTGGTTGTTGCCTGTAAGACCTTCATGTCTGTCACTTCTTGGAAAACCACTTCCTGCAATGAGGATGTGAAGCTCATCAAGAAGATGGACAATGACCTGACCAAGCTCCATAGGCTAGCAGTGCCATAGCCAGAGCAGACTGGTGTGCTCCAGCCATCTCTGGAAGAGTATCTCTTTAAGTGAGTCACTCTTTAGTATGACCAGGAGGTAGCCTAACCTTCCAAGGGCCTCTCTCCTCGGCTCTTTACCAGCCAGCCTTAGAACCTCCATTTGAATGAATCTCTAGAGCCACTGAAGCCTCTCCCAAGTCTTGGACCAAGTAAAAATAAAGTTTTTTGAAATACACACACACACACACACACACACACACACACACACACACACACACACATATATATATATATAGTTGATTGAGATCCTATTGATAACGATGAAAATAGAGTTGTAAATTACATTCAACTTCATAACTTCATACATAAGATGCTTAGTTCAAGAGCCTTTCTCATTACATTTAATTTTTAAAAATAGTGTCCAAGGTTGAGAACGTAGCTCAGAAAGAAAATATCCAATAAAAGAAAGGAAAAAGAAAAGAAAAGAAAAAAAAAAGAACGTAGCTCAGTGATAGAATAGTGACCTAACATGCACACAGTTCAGTCTCTAGCATAAGAAAAACCACAACCATCAAAAACAGACTGAACTGCAAAATTTGAGCACTGTCTTCCAGGTAAAGTATAGCCCAGGTTGGTAATCACAGTAGGAAAGACTGAGGCAAGAGGACCTGGGATATGAGACTAACATGAACTTTAAGGCACCACTCTGTCTCCAAAATGGAAAAGTACATCTTTCCCAGTCTATCATTGCATTCGGGTACCTCTTCTGAACTGGATGCTAGATCTAGAAGTCTTTTTTAATTATTATAAAATTAATTTATTTTTTTACACTCCATATTTTATTCCCCCCATCCACCCTCCAGTTCTAGAAGTCTTATTAATGCTTCATATTGTAAAAAAGAACTTTCCATTTTACTCTGTCTTGTCTTTTCTTTTGTGTTTTTTTTTCTTTCTCTGACTTCTCTTCATTCCTCTGTTCCTCTTTTGTTTTTTGAAGCAGGATCTCATGTAACCTTGTATGACCTTGAAGTTACTATATACCTTCCTCAGGAGGGCCTAAGCTCCTGATTTTCTTGTCTCTACCTTCCATGTCCTGGGATTACAGATATATAACCTGGTGCCTGGCATTTCTACTTAGAACATTCTATACTATCAAAAATCACCCCTGTGTGGTATGAGCTAAGAGGATTGGTATTAGCATATTCATGCTTTAAGTGAGATTATTTTAAAAGTATTATAGTAGGGCTCTCAGAGCTGAAGATGAGAACTCCTGTCCCCTGTGATTCCAAGGCTTTTTTAGGGGGATCCCATTGTGTTTTATCATTCAACTGTGGTGTAAAGCTATACTTTCTTCATATATTAAGTCCACCCAACACAACATCTCCATCAGGTTGAATGCAGAAGCCAATGTAAAAATCCATCTGTTCTCTACTGAGTGAAGGGGGAAAATTCACTTCAATAAAAGCTTTCACTGATCACCTCGTTTTTAAAAAAAACTACTTTTAAATATACACAATTTATAGAAATATATAAAATATAAAATACGTTTTAATTTTTATCTTTTAATTTCTAATGCCATAAGTATTGTCAACTATAATCTGTATAAGTCAATACTTGTGTGTGGATCTTGATCATTCTGGGATTTTTCTTATGTTCTTTTTTTCCCCCTTTAACTGAGAAGAGATTTTTCCCTGACTTTATGCATCCTGATTACAGTTCATCTTTACTCCTTCCACTGCCTCCACCTCCCCTTACCCAGATCTACCCCCCTTTCTGTCCCAACCTGCTGATTGAGGGCAAGGCTTGGAGCATGAGAGGCAGAGTCCTAGTGTGGAGCAACAGGACAGTCTGGGTGCACACTGTATGTTGCTAGCCCACTTTGCTCTTCCAAAGACTGCATTGCCTTTACTGAAGACCAGCTACATCGAATGGCACACCACATGAACATGATGAGTTGTCCTGTGAAGGAACCAAGCCATCTGCAATACAACTGCTGTTTAGAAACTTCATCTTCTTACTGTCTTGGCTGTCTGCTACATGCTCCCTGTGGAGTGCAACATCCGCAGACATTTTAAAGGAACAGTTTTGTGTCCCACCAAAGGTGCTGAGGACTGAAAACATGGACTCACACATCATACATGGGGTCCTGATGCGCTCGTCGGGCCTCTGAGGGCACTGCATGCATGTGGTACACAGACATCCATGAAGACACAATACCAATACATATAATGTGATTTTTTGAAATGTGGACAGTTGAAAAGATATACATAGCAAAGCATAGTACTATATGCCTAACACACTGGAGATGAAGGTAGGAGAAATAGAATCTTGAATTAGCTCAGGTAAGCTACATTGCAAGATTTTCTTATAGAAAAACAAATGAAAGTTTTATATGTCAAAGTAACTTTTGGGAATTTCATTTTCTTACATTCATTTTTTTATTGTTATTTTTGAAAAGATTTTTTTTCTTACTACCTTTATTCTCCGTATGCGTGTGTTGCTGCATGCGTACTTGTGCTCCATATACACACAATTCCCATGGGAGAAGACATGACTTGGTCCCCTGAAAGTGGAGTTGCAGGTAATGGAGACTTTCCAAGTAGGCGCTGGGTACTGAACTAGGTTTTCTGCAAGGGCAGCACTGAGCCATCTTTGCAGCCCCTGTTATCTCTTTCTAAAATGGAAAAGTAATTTCACAGCAATGACTATGCTGTTTGACCATAAACCTTTCCCAGGCTCTTGTACTCCATCCCAAATGTCTGCTCTATTGAGAAGAAGAAATCACCAAAAATTATCATTATAGCCTGGGAGTGGAGTTGCCTCTGGAATTGGTGCAAAAGTCCAACCCAGTGACTTCTCAAACTTCAACATGCTTAGGAGTCACCTGGTAGTGTAAAGTCCCAAAACTGTCAGCAAGACCTTATAGCTCAAAAGAGTTCCCAGGTCACACAGGCACAAGGCCCACCTGGAAGTGGCCAGTATTCCTTGGTGACCACCTGGGTGCACGAAGGCTCTTTCCCAGCAGGAATTACCCTCAGCTCAATTCCATCACTGCCCATGGAGCACAACAGCTGGACCTTCATTTAAGATCTTAGGACTGCTGTCATTCCTGGCTCACTTCATTTGCTGATTGTGTGTTGCCGTCTTCTAATAGAGAACAGACCTCAAAATTAGGGGATGGATTTAATAGTCACCATTTATGAGTGGAGTTAATAGGCTAGACTTTGTGACTTCCACACAAATGCTCTTTGAGGGCAGGAGTTTTGGATTTCTTCTCAGCTGCATCCTTAGAAGCTAGAGAGAGTAGAGCCTTCCTGAACAATCAGAAATGGCTATGGGATGTGCCGAGTGTCTCCCTCAAGGGTCAACCAGAGCCAAGGACAGAGCTTGGGTACCACAGGCCACTGCAAGGCCACTTCCAATCCTAGCTTAGGTATAGGATTTGGTAGCACCCAAATCAAAGAGAATGTTTCTCATGAAGTGCCAAGTAGATAAGATAGAACAGGGGACACAGCAGAATGCACACCAACAAAATCCTGAGACACCCAAAGCTACAGGGCAATGTGGTGAGTTGTCAAATCAGAGAACTCAGAAACAAATATCAAAGCCAGGGTGCATAGGCAGGAAGATGAAGAGAAAGAGCAAGTGGGTAGATCACAGCTGGATGGGGTGAGACTTGCTTTAATGTGCCTCCAGAGCCAAGCTGGGGTGATCAACTCAAGGTTACAGGGACCATGGGGGCTTGGCAGAATGGGATTTCTGTAGCTTCTTGCTCCCCAGAGCAGAACTTGGAAAAACTGTATGTGGAGATAGAAGAAATAGGACCATCTGCAAGGGGAGTGAGAATCTGGGTAAACAGCCTGAAACCAGGACTCAGTCTTTGTGCACTGTGGCCAAAGAGCTGGCATATACCAGCCCTGTTTCACTGTCAGGTCTCAGGCAGATTTCAAGACTGGAAAGAAGTCTGCTAAGTCATCACTGAAGGCAAGGGTGGTAGCACATATTTATAACCCCAGTCTTTAAAAGGGTCAAGGTTAAAGGTCATCCTCTGTTAGATGTTGAGTTTAAAGCCAACCTGAGCTATGTGAACAATCCTGCCTCAAAATAATGTAACTAAAGGGGAAAGGCAGTATGAAAATATTGTGGCAACTTTCTAACTCCCAACTTGGCCTGAAGGATAAATAAATAAAAAAGTCTCAGGACACTCAGCAGACTCTGGCTAATCAAATAAATAAATAAATAAATAAATAAATAAATAAATAAATAAATAAATAAATAAAACAACCTGCTTCTGTGGGATAATAATAAAATATAATAATATAAAACCAAATCTAACATGTCAGAATTAGACAACATAAATAGAAGGAAAATATCCTGATAAGAGGCACAAGAAACAAAAATCCTTTTCTTTGTTCACTCAGGAATCCCAAAACACCACAAAACTAAAAGCTGTAATACATACTCAAATGACCTGGAAGGTGAAAAATGAGAAGAAAATACATAAATAAAAAAATGATAAAAATAAAATATAATAAATAAGTAAAAAATATAAATAAGTAAAACAAAGAGTCTGACATGATATTATCAGACAAGGAACCTACATAGACCACACTGTGCTTGTTTTTGATTGGGCATCTTGTGCTGAGTGTGGGGCCTATTCTTAAGAGCAGATTATCCAATGGGACTCCCTCGGAGGAAACTAAATTTTCATTTGTAAGTGATTATCAATTGGAGATTTATGCCTCCATTCCTAACCCAGATCTGGGTTAGAGATGGGGGCATGTGTCTACTTCTTCATTCAACTGTAATAGCCCAACTGATTTAGGCCTGCACATGCTGGCTCAGTCTCTGAGATCGTACATGCATCAATTATGTTGATTTACTGATGTACAAGGAGAGCAGACTGTTATTTGGGTTTATTTTATTGCTACTTTTTTTGTTTTTAAGAACAGTAGTATTTGGATTCATCCTAGGTCTCTGGGCTATCTAGTATCAGGTTCCTGGTCACCCAAGCAGTGCCAGGTATGAGCTCCATCTCGAAGAGTGAGCCTTAAGTCAAATCAGATATTAGTGGATCATTACCAGAAATTTATGCCACCATTCCACTACTTTATCTTGTAAGTAGGACATCATTAAAGATCAAAGGGTTTGTGTATGGGTTGATATTTACATTTTTTCCTGTGGTAGCATGCAGAGTACAAATATTAGCATGTTGACATGAAGGCTGTATATACACACAAGCTCAACTTCTCCATGCTCAATAAGTTGTGTCTGTATTGTCTTCAGCAATGTAACCTTGCTGGCAGTTTGTGATGAGCAATTTATAGTCTTGCCAACTATATGTATATATTTTAGAAAGCTTCTACTGGATTATATTTCTATACTACCCTTTGAATGGACTTCAGTTTTAGCTGTCTCTCCCCATAGTTCCTCTATCATCTCCCTCTTCCCTCCCATTCTCTACTTTACCCTCCTATTCCAGTCTCCCTTCCTCCTTTCACCAATAATCATCTATTCTCTTTCACTTTCCTGAAGATATCTCTCTCCTCCAGTACCTTTCTTTATACCCAACATCTGTGCGTCTGTGGCTTATAGCTTGCTTATGTTTCACTGAGGAGCTAATGTCCACATAAAAGTAAATAAATACCATATTTGTATTTCTGGTTCTGGGTTAACTGACTCAGGATGATTTTTGTCTAGTTTTATCCATTTGCCTGCAAATTTCATGATTTTATTTTTTAACAGCTTATATTTCATAACATCTTAATGGTAATACTCATTGTATAAATGTAGCACATTCTCTTTATCCATCCATTTCTTGATGAACATCTATACTGTTTCCAACTTATGGCTATTCAGTTCTATTATGAATAGAGCAGCAATGAACATGGATGATCATATTTCTCTGAGGTAGGATAAACCATCCTTTGGGTATATGCCCAAAAATGGTATAACTAGATCTTGAGGTAGATTGATTCCCATCATCCTGAGGAAACACTGCTCTGATTTCCATAGTGGCTGTGCAAGTTTACAGTCCTACTAACAATGGATGAGTGTTCCCCTTATTCCACATCCTTGCCAGCATGAGCTATCACCTTTTATTTTGTTTATCTTTACCATTCTGACATACAGCTTCATGTGGAAACATGAAAATATCCAGAATATCTAAAACAATCCCAAATAATAAAAGAACTGTTGGAGGTATCACCATTCTTGAGTTGAAGTTATACTACAGAATTATAGTAATAATAACAGTATAGTGTATGGTGTATGATTTTTATCAAGTAGTATTGATTTGCATCAAGTAGTTTTGATTTGCATTTCCCTGATGGCTAAGGATGTTGAACATTTCTTTAAGAGTTTTTCATTCACTTGTGATTCCTCTTTGGAGAATTCTCTGTTTAAATCCATGTACCATTTTTAAATTATGTTGCTTGTTTTCTAGAAATCTAGTACTTTGAGCTCTGTATATATTTTGGATACTAGCCCTCTATTGGATGTGTAGTTGTAAAAATCTTTTTCCATCCTGTAGGCTGCCATTTCATTTGAATAATGGTGTCTTTTGCTATACTAAACCTTTTTCAGTTTCATGAAAACCCATTCATTAGTTTTTTAATATTAGTACCTTGCTGATGGTGTTTTGTTGAATGCATCTGATTTTTATAATGAGGTCTTTGATCCATTGGAGTTGAGTTTTGTTAAGGGTGATAAGTATAGATCTATTTACATTGTTTTAGATGCAGACATCCAGTTTCAACAGTACTATTCATTGAAGATTGTGTCCTTTTCTCCAATGTGTATTTCTGGCTTCTTTATTAAAAAATCAGGTGTGTGGATTTATGCCTGAATCTTCTATTTAATACCATTGATCACCATATCTTTTTTTGTCCCAATACTATACTGTTATTATTACTATAATTCTGTAGTATAACTTCAACTCAAGAATGGTGATACCTCCAACAGTTCTTTTATTATTTGGGATTGTTTTAGATATTCTGGATATTTTCATGTTTCCACATGAAGCTGAAGATTGTCCCTTAAGATCAGTGAAGAATTATATTGGAATTTTGATAAGGATTGCATTAAATATATATATCGTTTGCTGTAGGATGGACATTTTAAACTATATTAATCCTACAATCCATGAGTATGTAAAATCATTACATCTTCTGATATCTTCTTCAATTTCTTTCTTCAGTATCTTAAAGTTTTAGTCTTTTGCTTGCTTGATTAAAGTTATAACAAGATGTTTTATATAATTTAAGGTTATTGTGAAAGGTGTTACTTCCCTGATTTCTTCTCTCAGACCAATTGTCATTGGTATATCAAAAGATTTTTGTAAGTTAATTTTATATATAGCTATTTTACTAAAGCAATTTATCAGCTATATTTCCTGGTAGAATATTTTACTTCACTTATGTATACTATTAATATCATCTGCAAATAAAAATATCTCAATTTCTTACCTTCTTATTTGAATCCCCTTGATCTCCTTCCAGTGTGTTGCATTCCTTTAGTTAAACTTCAGGTACTAAATAGATATGGAGACAATGAACAACCTTGACTCTAATCAAGATTTTAGTAGAATTGCTTTGAGTTTCTATTCATTTAATTTGATGTTGACTATGGCCATATTGTTAATTGTTTTATCATGTTCCTTGTCCCTAATGTCTCCAGGACTTATAAAAAAGATGTTGGATTTTCTCAAAAGCCTTTTCTAATGACATAATCACGTGGATTTTGTCTTTTAGTTTTTCTATATGATAGATGATGACATTCATTAATTAACATATGTTAAAGCATTTCCTTGTCTCTGGGATGAAGACTACTTAATCACTGTGAAAAATATTTTTCATGTGTTCTTAGATTTGGTTTATAAGTATTTTATTGAGTATTTTTACCTTTATGTTTATAGAGAAAATTGATCTATAATCTATCTTTATTGAGTCTTTTTACAGCTTGGATTTTATGGTAACTGTTCATATAACTAACTGGACAATGTTCCTTCTGTTTGCACATTGTAGAATAATTTGAGAAGTATTGGCATCAAGGCTTCATAGAAAGTTTGGTAGAATTTTGCACTAAACTGTCTGGCCTTGCATTCTTTTCAGTTGGAAGACATTTAAATATTGTTTCTATTTTATTGGAGGTTATAGGTATGCTTAAGTTGTTTATCTGATTTTGATTTAACTTGTGAGCAATATATATATATATATATATATATATATAATCAAGAAAACTTTACATTTATTTTAAATTGGGATTCTTTCTCTCTCTTTCTCTCTCTCTCTCTCTCTCTCTCTCTCTCTCTCTCTCTCTCTCCCTCTCCCTCTCCCTCTCCCTCTCCCTCTCCCTCTCCCTCTCCCTCTCCCTCTCCCTCCCCCACTTCTCTCTCTCTCTCTCTCTCTCTCTCTCTCTCTCTCTCTCTCTCTCTCTCTCTCTCTGTCTCTCTGCATTTTAGTTTCAACAGGGTTTGACAATCAGTTATTTTTCTCAAAGAATCACTCTTTGTTTCATTCTTTGTAATGTTTTGGTTTTTTGTTTTATTTTGTTTTGTTTTGTTTTGTTTTTGCTTGTTTGTAGCACTGGCTGTCCTGGAACTGATTTTGGAAATCAGGCTAGCTATGAACTCACAGAGCTCCGCTTGACTCTCCCCCTTTAGTGCTGAGCTTAAAGGCATGTGCTACCATAGCCCAAGTTTGATTGTGTCTACACTCTTTGGACTTTCCTTTTTTTTTTTTCCTTTAGACTTTTCATGTATGCTATTTATTAAGTTACTAGTATGAGCTCTCTTTTTTTGTATGTAGGTAGTGCTATGAACTTGTTTCTTACACTCACCTTCATTGTATCCCCTAAGTTTGAGTATGTTGTATATCGATTTTCATTCAGTTTTAGAAAGTCTTTAATCTCTTTCTTAATTTATGTATTAACCCATGTTATATTCAGTAGTGTGTTGTTTTGGTTTCATGGGTTTGTAAGCTTTCTGTTGTTTTTGGATTTATAAATGTACAGCCTTAATCTGCATTCATGAGATAGGAAGCAGGATGGTATTTCCATTTTCTTCTATCCATTAAGAGTTGCTTTGTGTTTGAGTATGTGATCAATTTTGAAAAAAAGTTATGTGACAAGCTGAAAAGAAAGTTTATTTTGGCAGAGACCACTAAGCTCAGAAGAGCCCGTGGGCCACAGAAGCAACAGAGCATCTTGGAAAGGGTACCTTCAGGCCTTCATCTTAAGCCAGGAGGCAGAGCTGAGCTTCAGACATCTGAGCACCTTCCCTGTCAGAGAAGAGCTTGCCTTCAGAGAGTGCTCTTACCACTAGGAATCTGGAGAAACTTGGACCCCCAGGAGTCCTGACAGAGGCTAACAGAATCACAGGTGGAACAAGCTCCAGCCAGAAACAGCAAGAACGTCCAACAACAGAGATTAAAAGATGGTGAAAAGCAAACATAAGAATCTTACTAATAGAAACCAAGACCACTCGGCATCTTTAGAACACAGCACTTCCACCAAAGCAAGTCCTGGATACCTCAACACACTCAAAAGGCAAAATTCAAATTTAAAACCATATCTTCTGATGCTGGTAGAGGATTTTAAGAAGGGCATTAATAACTCACTTTAAGAAATACAGAATGACACTGCTAAACAGATAGAAGTCCTTAAAGAAGAAGCACAAAACTCCCTCAAAGAATTACAGGACAATGCTGCTAAACAGGTAGAAGTCCTTATAGAGAAAACACAAAAATCCCTTAAAGAATTACAGGAAAACACGATGAAACAGGTGATGGAATTGAACAAAACCATTCAAGATCTAAAAATGGAACTAGAAACAATAAAGAAAATCCAAAGAGAGACAGCTGTGGAGATAGACATCCTAGGAAAGAAATCAGAAACCATTGATTCGAGCATCAGTAACAGAATACAAGAGATGGGAGAGAGAATATCAGAAGATTCCATAGAGAATATGGGCACAACAATCAAAGTAAATGCAAAATGCAAAAAGATCCTAACTCAAAACATCCAGGAAATCCAGGACAAAATGAGAAAACCAAACCTACAGATAATAGGATTAGATGAGAATGAAGATTTTTAATTTAAGGGCCAACAAATATCTTCAACAAAATTATAGAAGAAAACTTACCAAACCTAAAGAAAGAGATGCCCATGAACATATAAGAAGCCTACAGAAGGCCAAGTAGATTGGACCAGAAAAGAAATTCCTCCTGACACATAATAATAAGAACAAAAAATGCACCAAATAAAGAGAGAATATTAAAAGCAGAGAGGGAAAAAGATCAAGTAACATGTAAAGGCAGGCCTATTAGAATTACACCAGCTTCTCAACAGAGACTATAAAAGACAGAAGATACTGGACAGATGCTATGCAGACCCAAAGAGAACACAAAGGTCAGCCCAGGCAACTATATCCAGCAAAACTATCAATTATCATATAAGGAGAAACCAAAGTATTTCATGATACAATCAAATTCACACAATATCTTTCCATGAATCCAGCCCTTCAAAGGATAATAAAGGGAAAACACCAACACAAAGATGGAAACTACACCCTAGAAAAAGCAAGAAAGTAATCCTTCAGCAAACCTGAAAGAAGACAGCCACAAGAACAGAATGCCAACTTTAACAACAAAAATAACAGGAAGCAACAATTACTTTTCTTTAATTTCCCTTAACATCAATGGACTCAATTCCCCAGTAAAAAGACATAGACTAATAGACTGGCTACACAAACAGGACCCAACATTTTGCTGCATCCAGGAAACCCACCTCAGGGAAAACGACAGACAATATCTCAGAGTGAAAGGCTGGAAATCAACTTTCCAAGCAAATGGTCTGAGAAAACAGCTGGAGTAGCCATTTTAATGTCAAATAAAATTGATTTCCAACCCAAAGTTATCAAAAAACTACAAGGGGTGCATTTCATACACATCAAAGGTAAAATCTACCAAGAGGAACTCTCAATTCTGAATATCTATGCTCCAAATGCAAGGGCAGCCACATTCATTAAAGACACTTTAGTAAAGCTCAAAGCACACATTGCACCTCACACAATAATGGTGGGAGACTTCAACATCCCATTCTCACCAATGCTGGAAAGAGAAACTAAACAGAGACACATGGAAAATAACAGAAGTTTTGAAACAAATGAATTTAAAAGATATCTACAGAACATTTTATCCAAAAACAAAAGGATATACCTTTGTCTCAATAATGCATGGTACCTCCTCCAAAATTGACCATATAATTGGTCACAAAACAGGCCTCCACAGATACAAAAATATTGAAATTATCTTATGCATCCTATCTGATCACCAAGGACTAAGGCTGATCTTCAATAACAGCATAAATAATAAAAAGCCAACATTCATGGGGAAACTGAAGACCACTCTACTCAATGATTCCTTGGTCAAGGATGAAATAAAAAAAAAAAAAAGAAAAGAAAGACTTTTTAGAATTTAATGAAAATGAAGCCACAACATACCCAAACTTAAGGGACACAATGAAAGCAGTTGTAAGAGGAAAACTCATGGCCCTGAGTGCTTCCAAAAAGAAACTAGAGAAAGCATACAATAGCAGCCTGAGAGCACACCTAGAAGCTCTAGAACTAAAGGAAGCAAATTCACCCAAGAGGAGTAGAAGGCAGGAAATAATCAACTCAGGGCTGAAATCAACCAAGTGGAAAGAAAAAGAACTATTCAAAGAATCAACCAAACCAGGAGCTGGTTCTTTGAGAAAATCAACAAGATAGATAAACCCTTAGCCAGACTCACTAGAGGGCACAGGGACAGCATCCTAATGAACAAAATCAGAAATGAAAAAGGAGACATAACAACAGATCCTGAGGAAATCCAAAACATCATCAGATCCTACTACAAAAGTCCATACTCAACAAAACTAGAAAACCTGGATGAAATGGACAACTTCTAGACAGATACCAGGTACCAAAGTTAAATCAGGATCAGATTAATGATCTAAACAGTTCCATTTCCCCTAAAGAAATAGAAGCAGTCATCAATAGTCTCCCAACCAAAAAAAGCACAGGACCAGATGGGTTTAGTGCAGAGTTCTATCAAACCTTCAAAGAAGACCTAATTCCAACTCTCCTCAACTATTCCACAAAATAGAAACAGAAAGTACTCTTCCCAATTCATTCTATGAAGCCACAATTAGTCTGATACCTAAACCACACAAAGAAAGAGAACTTAAGACTAATTTCCCTTATGAATAGAATATTGATGCAAAAATACTCAATAAAATCCTCTCAAAAGAAATCCAAGAACACATCAAAACAATCATCCATCATGGCCAAGTAGGCTTCATCCTAGGAATGCAGAGATGGTTTAATATATGGAAATACATCAACATAATCTACTATATAAACAAACTTAAAGACAAAAACCACATGATCATCTCCATAGATGCTGATAAAGCATTTGACAAAATCCAATACCCATTCGTGATAAAAGTCATGGAAAGATCAGGAAATCAAGGCCCATACCTAAACATAATAAAAGCAATGTATAGCAAACCAGTAGCCAAAATCAAACTAAATGGAGAGAAACTCAAAGCAATTCCACTTAAATCAGGGACTAGACAAGGCTGCCCACTTTCTCCCTACCTATTCAATATAGTATTGAAGTTCTAGCCAGAGCAATTCGACAACAAAAGGAGATCAAGGGGATCCAAATTGGAAAAGAAGAAATCAAAATATCACTTTTCGCAGATGATATGATAGTATATATAAGAGACCCTAAAAATTACACCAGATAACTCTGAAACCTGATAAACAGCTTCAGTGCAGTAGCTGAATATAAAATTAAGTCAAACAAATATATGGCCTTTCTCTACACAAAGGATAAATGGGCTGAGAAAGAAATTGGGGAAACAACACCCTCACAATCATCACAAATAATATAAAATACTTTGGTGTGAATCTAACTAAGGAAGTTAATGATCTGTATGATAAAAACTTGAAGTCTCTGAAGAAAGAAATTGAAGATCTCAGAATATGGAAAGATCTCCCATGCTCATGGATTTGCAGGATTACTATAGTTAAAATAACTAGACTGCTGAGAGCAATTTACAGATTCAATGCAATCCCCATCGAAATTCCAACTCAGTTCTTCATTGAGTTAAAATGGGCGATGTGCAAGTTTATCTGGAATAATAAAAAACCTAGGATAGTATAAACTATTCTCAACAATAAAAGAACCTCTAGTGGAATTACCAGGGATCCTGACCTTAAGCTGTAGTGCAGAGCAATTGTGATAAAAACTCTATGGTACTGGTATAGCGACAGACAAGTAGACCAATGGAATAGAATTGAAGACCCAGAAATGAACCCACACACCTATGGTCACTTGATCTTTGACAAGGGAGCTAAAACCATCCAATGGAAAAAAGACAGCATTTTCAACAAATGGTGCTGGCACAACTGGCACTTATCATGTAGAAGAATGCAAATTGATCTATTTTTATCTCATTGTACAAAGCTCAAATCTAAGTGGATCAAAGACTTCCACATAAAACCAGAGACTCTGAAATTTATAGAGGAGAATGTGGGGGAAAGCCTTGAAGATATGGGCACAGGGGAAAAATTCCTAAACAGAACAGCAATGACTTGTGCTGTAAGATCAAGAATTGACAAATTGGACCTCATAAAATTGTAAAGCTTCTGTAAGGCAAAAGATACTGTCAATAAGACAAAAAGACCACCAACAGATTGTGAAAGGATTTTTACCAATCCTAAATCTGATAGGGGACTAACATACAATATATACAAAGAGCTCAAGAAGCTGTACTCCAGAAATTCAAATAACCCCATTAAAATGGGGTACAGAGCTAAAAAATAATTCTCAACTGAGGAATACCGAATGGCTGAGAAGCACATGAAAAAATGTTCAACATCCTTAATCATCAGGGAAATGCAAATCAAAACAACCTTGAGATTCCACCTAACACCAGTCAGAAAGGCTAAGATCAAAAATTCAGGTGACAGCAAATGCTGGCAAGGATGTGGAGAAAGAGAAACACTCCTCCATTGCTGGTGGGATTGCAAGCTTGTACAACCACTCTGGAAATCAGTCTGGCAGTTCCTCAGAAAATTGGACATAGTACTACAGGAAGATCCAGCAATACCTCTTCTGGGCATATACCCAGAAGATGTTCCAACTGGTAATAAGGACATGCTCCACTATGTTCATAGCATCCCTATTTATGATAGCCAGAAGCTGGAAAGAACCCAGATGCTCCTCAACAGAGGAATGGATACAGAAAATATGGTACATTTACACAATGGAGTACTACTCAGCTATTAAAAACAATGAATTTATGAAATTCTTAGGCAAATGGATGTATCTGGAGCATATCATCCTGAGTGAGGTAACCCAATCACAAAAGAAGTCACTTGATATGCACTCACTGATAAGTGGATATTAGCCCAGAAAGCGAGAATACTCAATACACAATTTCCAAAACACAAGAAAATCAAGAAGAAGGAAAACCAACACGTGGATACATCATTCCTCCCTAGAATAAGGAATAAAATACCCATAGAAGGAGTTGCATATCAAAGTTTGGAGCTAAGAAAAAAGGATGGACCATCCAGCGCCTGCCCCACTGGAGGATCCATCTCATAATCAGCCACCAAACACAGACACTGTTGCATATGCAATCAAGGTTTTGCTGAAAGGACCCTGATATAGCTGTCTCCTGTGAGGCTAATCCAGTGCCTGGCAAATACAGAAGTGGATGCTCACAGTCATCTATAGGATGAAACACAGTGCCTCCAATGGAGGAGCTAGAGAAATTAGCCAAGGAGCTGAAGGGGTCTGCAACCCTATAGGTGGAACAATATGAACTAATCAGTACCCTCAGAGCTCGTGTCTCTAGCTGCATATGTAGCAGAAGATGGCCTAGTCTACCATCATTGAGAAGAGAGGCCCCTTGGTCTTGCAAATTTTATATACCCCAGTACAGGGGAATGCCAGGTCAAAGAAGTGGGAGAGAGTTTGATAGGGGAACAGGGCGGGGGGAGGGTATAGGGACTTTTGGGATAGCATTTGAAATGTAAATGAAGATAATATCTAATAAAAACATTTTAAAAACCAATGAATTTATGAAATTTTTGGGCAACTTGGTGGATCTAGAGTGTATAATCCTGAGTGAGGTAACCAAATCACAATAGAACTCACATGATATGTACTCACTGTTCAGTGGATATTAGCCCAGAATCTTAGAATACCCAAGATAAAATTTGCAAAACACATGAAACTCAAGAATAAGGAACAACAAAGTGTGCATGCTTCGTCCCTCCTTAGAATGGGGAACAAAATACCCATGTAAGGAGTTACAGAGATAAAGTTTGGAGATGAGATGGAAGTAATGACCATGTAGAGACTGCCCCATCCAGGGATCCATACCATAATCAACCAACAAATGCAGACACAATGCATATGCCAGCAAGATTTTGCAGACAGGACCCTGGTATAGCTTACTCTTGTGATGCTATGCCTGTGCCTGGCAAATACAGAAGTGGATGCTCAGAGTCATCTATTGCATGAAACACGGGGCCCCCAATGGAGGAGCTAGAGAAAGTACTCAAGGAGCTGAAGGAGTCTACAACCCTATAGGTAAAACAACAATATGAACTAACCAGTACCCACTGAGCTTGTGTCTCTAGCTGCATATGTACAGAAGATGGCCTAATAGGCCATCATTGGGAGGAGAAGCCCTTGGTCTTGCAAAGATTATATGCCCCAATACAGGGGAATACGAGGGCCAAGAAACAGGAATGGGTGGGTGGAGAGCAGGGTCGGGGGAGGGTATAAGGAACTTTTGGGACAGTATTTGAATTGTAAATGAAGAAGATATCTAATAAAAAAAAGAAAAGAAAAGAAAAGAAATAAAATTAACTCAAAAAAATCAGTGGCCTTTCTCTACACAAAGATAAACAGGCTGAGAAAGAAATTAGGGAAACAACACCCTTCACAATAGTCACAATTAATGTAAAATACCTTGGCATGACTCTAACTAAGGAAGTGAAAGATATGTATGATAAGAACTTCAAGTCTTTGAAGAAAGAAATTAAAGAAGATCTCAGAAGATGGAAAGATCTCCCATGCTCATGGATTGGCAGGATCAATATAGTAAAAATGGCTATCTTGCCAAAAGCAATCTACAGATTCAATGCAATTCCCATCAAAATTCCAACTCATTCTTCACAGAGTTAGAAAGAACAATTTGCAAATTCATCTGGAATAACAAAAAAACTGGGATAGCTAAATCTATTCTATAATAAAAGAACCTCTGGTGGAATCACCATGCCTGACCTCAAGCTGTACTACAGAGCAATTGTGATAAAAACTGCATGGTACTGATACAACCATAGACTGATAGATCAATGGAATAGAATTGAAGACCCAGAAATAAACCCACACACCTATGGTCACTTGATCTTTGACATAAGATGCTGAAATCATCCAATGAAGGGGGTCTACAACCTTGTAGGAGGAACAACACTATGAACTAACCAGTACCCCCCCACACACAGAGCTTGTGTCTCTAGTTGTATATGTAGCAGAGGATGGCATAGTTGGCCATCGATGGAATGAGAGGTCCTTGGTCTTGTGATGATTATATGCCCCAGTACAAGGGAATTCCAGGGCCAGGAAGCAGATATGGGTGAGTTGGGGAGCAGGGTCGGGGGAGGTTATAGGGGACTTTTGCGATAGTATTTAAAATGTAAATGAAGAAAATATCTAATAAAAAACATGAAATAAAAAAAAGAAATATTAAAAAAGTCGAAAGTTTATTTTGTCCTGTTTGGGAGAAATGCTCTGTAAATATCTGTCAGGTCCATTTGTTTTACATCAGCGCCAATATTTCTCTTTTTAGTGTTTGTCTAGATGGTTTGTCTATTGGCAAGAATGGGTGTTCAAATCTCCCACTATCATTACTATCATTTTGTAAGGGCCAATATGTGATGTAAGCTGCAGAACTTGAGTGCCTTTGTGTGTTGCACACAGAAGTTATGAAATGCAGTACCCTCTTCTTATTTTTTTTCTTTAATGAGCATATCAGGTCCTTCCTAATCTTTTCTGATTAGTTTCGACTTGAAGTATGACATGTATAAAATTGGCTATTCCACCTTGCTTCTTAGGTCCATTTTTGTGGAATGTCTTTTTCCATACTTTGACCCTAAAATGAAGTCTTTGATGTTAAGGTATGTGTCTTAGATACATGGTATCTAAGTTAGTGGAAGGAAGGATCCTGTTTTTGCATTCATTCTGTTAGTCTGTACCTTTTTTTATTGAGGAATTGAGACCATTGATGTTGAGAGATTTCAGTGAGGTGTGTTTACTGATTCCAATGTTTTTGTTATTGTTATCATTGTTGTTGTTTTGGTAGTGGTAGTGGAGGTGGTGGTAGTTTGTGTGTGTTCCTTTTGATTTGCTAGTCTGGGATTACTTTTTGTGTTTTCTAGGATGGTGTTAACTACTTTAGGTAAGAGTTTTCCTTCTGTAGGGATGTATTTGTACATAGATGTTGTTTGTTTCCTCCATCTATTTTGATAGAAAAAATTTCAGGGTATAGTAGTCCAAGTTGGCCACTGTATTCTCTTAGATTCTGTGGAACATCTGCTGAAGTATTTCTGGCTTTTAATATCTCTACTGAGAAATCAGTTGCTATTCTAATAGGTCAGCCTTTATATACTTAGTCTTTTTCCTTTGCAGTTTTTTAGTATTCTTTCTTTGTTCTAATCATTTAGTGTTTTGATTATTATATACTGAAGGGAATTTCTTCTCTATTCAAGTTTATTTGGTGCTCTCTATGTTTCTAGTACTTTGGTAGTCATCTTTAAAAATTATTGTAATTATTTTTATGATTTGGCTAAAAATATTTTTAATGTCTTTGACATAGGTTTCTTTTCCTTCTGCTCTTCTTATATTTGGTCTTTCTATACTGTCCCAGATTCCCTGGATGTTTTGTGACTAGAGTGTTGTAGATTTGACATTTTCTTTGACCAAATTATCCATTTTTTCTAGTGTCTTTAATGTCTGGGATTCTCTATTCTATCTCTTTTATTGTGTTGGTGAGGATTAGCTCTGAGGCTCTTTTTGAAATTTCTAAATTTTTTATTTCCAGACTTTCTTTTGGGGGAATTCTTTATTAATTCTACTTCTACCTTTAGTTCTTGAACCATTTTATTCATTTCCTTCCACTATTTATCATTTCATATATTTCTTCAAGAGAATCATTCATTTTTTTCTTAAAAGTTGTCTATCATATTCATAAAGGCTGTCTTAAGGACTTTGTCTTATGCCTCAGCTATGTTACCATATTCAGGGCCTACTGTGGTAGCATTGCGGGCCTCTGCTGGAGACATAGTGTCCTTTCTGTTATGAGTTATGTTTTCATACTGGTGTCTAGGCAACTGTGTTTGGCAAGATGATAATTCTAAGTGCTGATATCTCATCTAGTCTTTTTGGAGTGGATATTGTATTCCTTGGTTTCTGTTTCCCTCTCTGGTTTTTAGTAGAGTATAGTGACTGTGTGTTGCTTGCTAAAAAGTTCTGAGATCCAAATAGGTGTGTCCACTGGAGGTTTCACATAAAATGTGTTTATGAATGTATTGAGAGCTGACACTTAGGAATGGGAATAGGCTAGGGAGAACTTTAAGAGGAGTCCATAAGAGGAAGGGAAGCAAGATCTGCTTAGTCCCCTGGGAATTGCAACAGACAGTAAGGAGAGGCCACAACATTTAAGTCTCCTACAGAGTTGTGGATAAGATTGTAGAGTATGTTTGGAGAAAAGTAGGGAGAATAGATGAAGATCTGACACTTCCCTACCTGCCCCTTTGTCCTATGTGTTCCTCTGGAAGGCTTGACTGACAGGTTCTTGGAGAAAGATTGCTGGAGTTGGTCGCTGTTTCATTAGCCTGAGTGACCTGTGAGTTCTAAGATTTTTTTTTTTTTTTTTTTTTTTTTTTTTTTTTTTTTTTGGTTTTTCGAGACAGGGTTTCTCTTTATAGCTCTGGCTGTCCTGGAGCTCACTTTGTAGACCAGGCTGGCCTCGAACTCAGAAATCCGCCTGCCTCTGCCTCCCGAGTGCTGGGATTAAAGGCGTGCGCCACCACGCCCGGCTGAGTTCTAAGATTTTTAAAGCTTTCTACAAACAAAAAATGTTTGAGGGGTATTGGGAAGATAAATTAAATGAAAATGTAGTATGTTTTCTATTATTCAGCTCATTGGGAAAAATTACTTCTGATCTGTTTTCCTTTGAATCAAATTTTGCAACAGTAGCAATACCTGTCAAAAATGATTTAGAATATACCTAACATTTTAAAAAATCTAATTGTTGTTTTTCCTCTTTAAATTTTGTGTAATGGTTAGAGTTTCTATTGCTGTGACAAGACACCATGACCCTGGCAACTCTTATAAAAGAAAACATTTGATTGGGACTGGCTTACCATTCAGAGGTTTAGTCCATTTTCATCTTGGTAGGAAGCATGATGGCATGCAGGAAGGCATGGTACTAGAAGGGTAGCTGAGAATTCTACATCTAGGTTAGCAGGTAGCAGCAAGAGCAGAGACACTGAGCCTGGTCTGAGCATTTGAAACCTTAAAGTCCACTCAGTGACATACTTCTCCCAAGGACATGCCTACTCCTACAAGGCCACACCTCCTAATAGTACCACTCAAT
This sequence comes from Mus caroli, assembly GCF_978045245.1. Lineage (NCBI taxonomy): Eukaryota > Metazoa > Chordata > Mammalia > Rodentia > Muridae > Mus > Mus caroli. Next base: position 105,360,884 of record NW_028227268.1, read on the forward strand.
ATGAACACATGAGGGCCATTTCCATTCAAACCACCAGACTTTTTATACATAAATATGTATGTGTGCATGTGTGTGCGCCTATGTATGTCTCTGTGTGTATGTACATATGAATATATTGCTGTATTTTTCTGTATTCGTGTGTATGTGTGCATGTTGCACGTAAATGTGTATGCCTGTGTATATGTGTATCTCTGTTTCTATCATATCTCTATGTGTGGCTGTTTCTCTGTGTATGCGTTGTGTTTGCATTACCTGTGTAGATTTGTGTGCCCACCTGTGTGAATTTGCATATGCCTGTACATAAAATAGAGCAATGGAGATTTTAATTTAATTTTCTTTTTATTTCCTTATTAATTGCTTCTTTCTTATTTTCTTTCTTCTATTCTTTCTCTTTGAGACACTTTGCATTAATTTACAAGCTTCATTTCAGTAAATATGATAATGCTCATATTTAAGCTGATTGAATTAATACTACATGATTGGGTGGAGCACCACATACATCACTAAAGTTCAGGTAGACATTCTCTCTCTCTCTCTCTCTCTCTCTCTCTCTCTCTCTCTCTCTCTCTCTCTCTCTCTCTCCACTCTCCCTCTCTCTCTCTTGGCACCTTTAAAAGGTTAAAATTGTATATTTTTACTTTGAACATTCAAGGATTTCTTATACAATATATTCTGATTATCGTTTCCATTCCAAGATCTTCCCTTCTATCCCACCGACCCTAATCCAAAGTCTTTCTTTTGCTATCTAAGTAAAATGAGACATCTTAAAAAAAAAAAAAACCAACAAAAACAAGAACAAGAACAAACAAACAAAAAATAGGTAAAATGAGATGAAATAAAAACAAACAAACAAGAATAGGACAAAACAGACAAGAAGCAAGAAAAAAGAGAAAAAAGGTGACAGAGAACACAAACATACCTTGCTTTTATTTTTAATTTTTTTATATTCTTAGTTTTATTAATTATTGGGGAGGTTGTGCAGTGGGTGCAGACATGGAGGGACAGGCAAGGTAGTGTGACAGGATGCCTGATTTAAATCTCAGAGAACCAATAAAAATGTTATGTTTTTAAAAAATGTGCCAAAGGAAAAGCACAAGAAACATATACAAATGCTGAGACACACACACACACACACACACACACAGAACATCAAAACAAAATTGAAAATATAATATAGAAGCAAAATATCTTTAAGGTGGTTGACCCTGTGCCACAGTGCTCCTTACCCAAATACCTCCTAAAAGGAGCGGGTCTCCCAGAAATATTGACTTACCTGTTAGCACAGGTAAGACCACCACCTCTGTTCAAATTCCTGGCCTAAGAGAAACATTCTCTGAGCCATCAGGACACAGAAACCAAGGAAGAGTTAGGGACAGGATCCTTCCGGTTTCCATCTGCTTCCTGGAGCTGATCCTATGCATAGCTGTTCATACCCAAATCCCTCCTAGAGAGAACTGGTCTCCAAGAAGTTCTAACACACAGGTTTGCAGGAGGGACAAGCCACAGTCAGAGACAGCAAGACCACCTAACACTAGAGATAACCAGAAGGTGAGAGGAAAGGGCAAGAACATAAGCAATAGAAACCAAGGCTACTTGGCATCATCAGAAACCAGTTCTCCCAACACACTGAGCCCTGGATAAAACAACACACCATAAAAGCAAGACTCTGATTTAAAATCACATTTTCTGATGATGATATAGGACTTTAAGAAGGACATAAATAACTCTGTTAAAGAAATATAGGAAAACACAGGTAAACAGCTTGAAGCCCTTAAGGAGGAAACACAAAAATCCCTTAAAGAATTGCAGGAAAACAAAACCAAACAGGTGATGGAATCGAACAAAACCATCCCGGATCCAAAAATGGACATAGAAACAATAATGAAATCACAAAGGGAGACAACCCTGGAGATAGAAAACCTAGGAAAGAGATCAGGAGTCATAGATGCAAGCATCACCAATAGAATACAAGAGATAGAAGAGAGAATCTCAGGTGCAGAAGATACAATAGAAAACACTGACACAACAGTCAAAGAAAATGCAAAATGCAAAAGGCTCCTAACACAAAACATCCAGAAAATCTAGGACACAATGAGAAGACTAAACCTAAGAATAATACGTATAGAAGAGATTGAAGATTCCGAACTTAAAGGGCCAATAAATATCTTCAACAGAATTATAGAAGAAAACCTTCCTAACCAAAAGAAAGTGATGCCCATAAACATTACAAGAGTCCTATAGAACTCCAAAGAGACTGGACCAGAAAAGAAATTTCTCTAGTCACATAATAGTCAAAACACCAAATGCACAAAACAAAGAAAGAATATTAAAAGCAGTAAGGGGAAAAGGTCAAGTAACATATAAAGGGAGACATATCAGAATTACACCAGACTTCTCACCAGAGACAATGAAAGCTAGAAGATTCTGGGCAGATATTATTCAGACCCTAAGAAAACACAAATGCTAGGCCAGGCTACTATACCCAACAAAACTCTCAATTATCATAGATGGAGAAACCCAGATATTTCATGACAAAAAAAATTTACACAATATCTTTCCACAAATCCAGCCCTACAAAGGATAATAGATGGAAAACATCAACACAAGAAGGGAAACTACACCCTAGAAAAAGCAAGAAAGTAATCTTATTTCAACCCCCCCCCAAAAAAAGGCCACACAAACATAAAAATTATCATTAAAAAATAGCAGGAAGCAGCAATAACTATTCCTTAATGTGATTGTTTGTATATTCTTGGACCAGGGAATGGTACCATTTGGAGGTGTGACCTTGTTGGAATAGGTGTGAACTGGTTGGAATAGGTGTGTCACTGTGAATGTGGGCTTAATACTCTCACCCTTGGAGCCTGGAAGTCAGTTTTCCACTAGCAGCCTTTGGATGAAGATGTAGAACTCTCAGCTCTGCCAGCGCCATGCCTGCCTGATAACTGCCATGCTCCCACCTTGATGATAATGGACTGAACCTTGAACCTGTAAGTCAGCCCCAATTAAATGTTGTTTTTTTATAAGACTTGCCTTGGTTATGGAGTCTGTTCACAGCAGTAAAACCCTGACTAATACAGAAGTTGGTGCCAGGAGTGGGGTATTGCTGTGACATAACCTTATGCATCCTATCAGATCACCATGAAGTAAGACTGGTTTTCAATAACAACAAAAACAAAAGAAAGCCACAAACACATGGAAGCTGAACAATGCCCTATTCAATGAAAACTTGGTAATGGAAGAAATAAAGAAATTAAAGACATTTTAGAATTTAATGAACATGAAGGCACAACATACCCAAACATATGAGACGCAATGAAAGCAGTCCTAAGAGAAAAACTCATAGCTCTGAGTGGCACCAAAAAGAAACTGGAGAGAGCATACAATAGCAGTTTAACAGCATACCTGAAAGCTCTAGAACAAACAAAACAAAACAAAACAAAAAACAAATTCACCCAAGAGGAGTAGACAGCAGGAAATAATCAAACTCAGGGCAGAAATCAACCAAGTAGAAACAGAAAGAACTATACAAAGAATCAAGAAAACCAGGAGCTGGTACTTTGAGAAAATCAACAAGGTAGACAAACCCTTAGCCAGGCTAACCAGAGGACACAGAGACAGTATCCAAAATAACAAAATCAGAAATGAAAATGGAAATAGAAAACCAGAAACTGAGAAAATTTTAAAAATCTTTCAATCCTACTACAAAAGTCTATACTCAACACAACTGGAAAATCTGGATGAAATGGACAATTTTCTAGACAGGTAAAAAAGTTAAATCAGGACCAGCTAAACTATCTAAACAGCCCCATAACCCCCAAAGAAATAGAAGCAGTCATTAAAAGTCTCCCAACCAAAAAAGCCCAGGACTAAATGGTTTTAGTGCAGAATTCTATCAGACCTTCAAAGAAGACCTAATACCAATACTCTTCAAACTATTCTATAAAATAGAAACATAAGGAACACTACTCAATTCATTCTATGAAGCCACAATTACATTGAGTATTCTCCCTTGGAAATGGAATGGTTTCTGTCTAATTAGGAACTGTAATGGCTAGTTTTGTGTCAACTTGACATAAACTAGGTTATTACAGCATAAGGAGCTTCAGTTGGGGAAATGCCTCCATGAGATCCAGCTGTAAGGCATTTTCTCAATTAGTGATCCAGGGGAAAGGCCCCTTGTGGGTGGGGCCATCTCTGGGCTGGTAGGCTTGGGTTCTATAAGAGAGCAGGCTGAGCAAGCCAGGGGAGGCAAGCCAGTAAAGAACATCCCTCCATGGCCTCTGCATCAGCTCCTGCTTCCTGACCTGCTTGAGTTCCAGTCCTGACTTCCTTGGTGATGAACAGCAGTATGAAAGTGTAAGGTGAATAAATCCTTTCCTCCCTAACTGCTTCTTGGTCCTGATGTTTGTGCAGGAATAGAAACCCTGACTAAGACAGGAACTTTTCACAATTTCCTTTCATAGAGGACTTCATAAGGGTTTTTTCCCTACTTCTAACATGTTTAATGTTCCAAATAGATTTTAAAAACTGATTGAGTGCATATTACTTTTAGCTTCAGAAGATATCATGTATATTTAAGAGGCATTTAACTATTATAAATTGTTTTGATGATTTAAAAAATGTCAGTACTGAGTTATATATTTTAAAATACATTTTATTAGTTTAATAAAAAAGGAAAAAAGACAAAAATATCTGTAAGGTATAAAAAAGAAAGAGAAAAGAGGAGAGAAGAGGTGAGAAGAGGTGAGAAGAGGTGAGGAGAGGAGAGGAGAGGAGAGGAGAGGAGAGGAGAGGAGAGGAGAGGAGAGGAGAGGAGAGGAGAGGAAGAGAAGAGAAGAGAAGAGAAGAGAAGAGAAGAGAAGAGAAGAGAAGAGAAGAGAAGAGAAGAGAAGAGAAGAGAAGAGAAGAGAAGAGAAGAGAAGAGAAGAGAAGAGCCCTGCAAAAAGTATTGTGAGATTGAAAGACAAACACAAACACACACACACACACACACACAGGAAAATATCTAAAAATACCATTGAGTTTTTTTGTGTTGGTTGTCTATTGCTGAGCTTGGAGCCTGCCCTCAAGTGTGGTTGGTATCCTTAGTCTGTTATGGAAAACTAATTCTTCCTTTTTGAGCATTTATCAACTGGAGATATCTCCTGGCTTAGCGATGGGGACCTGAGTCTGCTTCCTTTTCTTGGCACTGGGGTCTTTATTAATTTTGTAAGTGTTTCATAGGACTCTAAGGCAGTTCCATCAGCCACATATTACTGTGAGATTGATTCACTTAGTTTTTATGATGATTGTCTACAGTTGTATCATTCTTAAGTTGCCTAGATTTGAGTTCCCTTTCATTCTAAGAAATCTAAAGTTTCTGAAAAATATTTTTTGCTAGAATCTGATTTCCCTCACCTCCCTTCTTTCTATGGCTATATCTTAAACTTCAGGGTCATCTTTACTCTTTTTTGGATTAGGCCATAATACTTCATGGTATGTTTTTGTTGAGTGTAGTTTTGCACTATAGCCTTAGCTCTAGGAAGTAACTGTTCTACTAGCCCTATCTCAACTTTCCTTGAGTCCTTGGATAAAAGACACAGACACAGTGGGCAGGGGGAAGACACGGACACACAGTTGTTTAATTTTAATATGCCTTTGGACACTATTGTTGGACACTGTTATCTCCCAACTGGAAAAGTGTGCCCTTACAAATTTCTTATCTCTATCTCTCCACCTGCCCTAAACTTCAGTTGCTAAAGACCCCTGTCTACCCAGTGGCCTGTAGGAGTGGCCTGTGTGGCCATTCCATTTTGGGCTCTCACATGGCTGCCCAGTTCTCCTCCCTCCAGGGCATAGCGAACTGCCTTTCCTTCCTCTAGTCTCTGCCTGTGCCCAGGAACCCAGAAGTCCTCCGTGTCCCTTCTGTCCAGAAATTGGCCGATGGCTTTCCTTACTGACAGATCAAGAACCAATTGGGGAACAGGACCTTAGCATCAGACCCACTCCCTTCACTTTTACTTAGAATTTTAATCCTTGGTTATGTACCCAATATCCTTTTCCTCAAGAATGCTTGATTCTTGTCATTTCTAGAAAGAACAATGTTCTTTGTGAGAAACTGTCATATCCACAGAATGATTGGTGTCAAAATAAAGGTTAGATGCAGTCCAGTTTCATAATGAACTTGGAAATTTAAATCCCCAGAGTATGTTTGGTTTTCCTGTTGAGAAATAAACAGATAATATATGCAAATATTTGTGGGAGAATACAATCTGCTATCAGTTGACAGGGCAGGAAACCTGTGCCTTCACCCTGCTCACAGGAGAGGGGAAATGTTAGCAAGTAAAATTAGGGGAAAGTAGGAGGCCAAGGGGCAGGACATACATTCTGACCACAAGGAGAACTCAGCAAGAACATATTTTAGGCAGATTCTGTCATTGTCTTAAAGGTGGAATCTCCTGTCCTATAAACAAGGGAAGAACTACTTCTCTGATAGTTAGTCTTTCAATCAATGTCAAGAAGTTATTAGAGAAATGAACAAGTCATCCTTGAATAGAATGTCTTTTTATCACACCTCTCCCATCAAGGCTCAGGGATCCATACAGAAGGAGGTAGGGGGCCGCAAGATTTAAGGGTCAGAAAAGAAGGGTGATTAAAAACAAAAACAAACAAACAAACAAAAAAACCATCATTTTCCAGCCCTCATAGACACTTGAAAAAGCTCAAGCTTGACAAAATCCCAGCATGGAGGAAGGCAAATGGGACCAAAGTCCCACCCCAGCAAGACCCTATTTACAAATGACAGCGTATGGGGGAGAAAAAAATTTTTGTTTTCTTTAGTGGAGTGAATGTCCTTATATCAACCACATTCCAGGGCAAGCCTAATTCCCAGGAATAGTTTTCCAAAACAAATTGAAGTATTTTGTTTGTTTGTTTGTTCATTCATTTGTTTGTTTGTGGGGATTTTTTTTGGTAGCTTTTTTGTTGTTGTTTTTACTTTGCAAGAGAGAGAGAAAAAACATGAAATTGGGAGCAGAGATTTACAAGGAGTTGGGGAATGGGAAAGAATGTGCTAAAAATGTACTATATAAAATTTTTCATAGGAAGGAAAGTACAAAGGAAAAGAGGGATGTAGGGATAGATGGAGGGAGGACAAGACTGAGTAACTATTGAGGACCAATCCATACTGTTGGCCTGAGTTTTCTACAAGGCACAAGCTCCAGTTTCCCTATGTAATGCTTTGAAATCACAAATCATTTCTTTTCTTCCTTTCCCAAGTGAGTTCTCTTCTCCCCTGCCAGCACTTCTTGGGAATAATTGCTAATAGACTAATCACACTTTTGTGCTTATTTTAGTGTCTGCTTCAAGGCTAACTAAATCAAGAAGCAGAGCATTTCTTGAATTTTTGCATGAACAGTTGCCAATAATGCTTAAAAGGAAGCCAACATTACTCAAGTAGCTCAGTCACTCAGCCTGCTTGTAAAAGCATTGTGCTTTGTTATGCCAATTGCTCATTGTTATTTTAATTCATTGGCTAATCTCATGGTCCAGCTGTGATAACCTTGTATCTTCAGCTCTCATAGAATTAATTCAGAAATATGCTACACACACTAGACAGGACCGTGTCCTCCCTACAATAACACCGACTTCTTCCATTCTTACACTGTTAAGACCTTGGAAGCTCAAGGAAAAGCTCCTATTTCCTACTCCCCCTTTTTGGTATGGAATGATGGTGTTAAACCAAATGTGGAAATTGGCTCACTTCATAATTTCTATCCAAGAAAGAAATAATCTCTCAGTAAATATTTATTGAGTATAATACTACCCCAGACATCACTCTAGACCATTTGAGGAATTAGTAAAACTGAGGGCTCCTCCTATTTGTTGTGGTCAGACATATTTAAAATACGATGTCTTTATCATTTGTTGGAGCCACATTCAGACTAGTCCTAAACATCTTTCTATCCTATTTATATGCTGACCATGCATGAGACATTATAAGTCTATTTTTCCTTGGCTCTCTGTGAGTCTCAAACCTATATATGTTCATATTTATTTTACAAAACTATATAGTGTTTTCATATAATCAATGCACATCCTCCCGTGTAGTTTAGATTATCTCTAAATGACATAGACCATCTGTTGCACTGTCAATGTTATGAAAATTTTGATATGGTATATTATTTAAGGAATGATGACAATAAGAATTCTGCATATGTTCAGTGTAGTATTTTTTTATTCTACCCACTGAGGACAAAATACTTGTGTGCTGGTAGTTTTGTCAATTTAACACAAACTAGAGTCATCTGAGAAGCAGGAACCTTGAAGAAGGTATTGCCTACATCCTTCATCATATTGGCCTGTGGGCATGTCTATGAAGTCTAATTTTTTTAATCAATGATTTATGTGGGAGGAGTTAACCCATTGTTGGCAGTGAACCAGGTGGACTTGGATTGTATACAAAAGCAAACTAGGAAATCCATGAGAAACAAGCCAATAAGCAGTATTCCTCTGTTTTCTTCCCCAGGTTTCTGTCTTGACTTCCTTACTTGGCTTAGCTCCATGACACTGTGTAATCTACAAGCTACATAAATGCTTTCTTTCCCAGGAAGCTTTTGGTCAGTGTTTTATCCTAGCAAAAAGGAAAACAAAGTAGGACAAGTTGGTCTTTAGGAGTGCCTGGGAAATGAGGAGACAAAAGCCCTCGTTTTCTGACTTCAGTAATTTAAGAACTGAAAACCCTATTCTATCCTGTAGGTAACAATAAAACAAGGGTACCAAGATGTAATTCAATGGGGCCATGGGCTCACATGTAGGAAAAGAACTGAAGTAAGGGTCACCTGTGTGACAATGGTACCCCCTCAAAAGAGACTGAGGGCATAGGAGAGTAGTAGCATAGACTGAGGATGGGTTGGTGTTTGGGGGGTAGACAATACAAAACCACACCAAATTATGTAGAGTAACTCAACAGCAGGGACCTGGTGTCTCTAATTGCCCGGGCCTTGTTATGAGTCTATTCAGCTCATCATTTTTGTTTTCAAAGGCTTGATTAAGACAACTGATTATGGTATCACCAGTGCCAATGTAAATGCTACAAGGAACTTATTGGCAATCTAGCTAATTGGATAATTTGGAACATACTTGAATAGGTTAAACCTGCTCTTCCCTGATTAGTGGTTTGCTGCTTTCCTATTCAAGTTGCAATCATTCTCCTCACAGAGGCGAGTGAATGGCCTTGTGCATAATAATGAGCCAGTTGATTTTTCTCCTAATTGAGTTGTAAGTGTAACTGGACCCCCCTCATTCACTAGAAGTTAGCTCCCAGCTCACCTTTCCATTGGTTAGGTGAACATACGTTGTGGCGTTCTGTTATGCCTCTTGAGTCTGGCTGGCTCTTTCTCATTTTATAAGTTCTACACAGCAGAAATGTTATGAGGCTGCTGCAGTAAGAGCTGCTTTTTATTATGCTGAGGCCATGCTTTAGTGAATCTACTGTGTTTGTCTTGCCAGTACTTCTGCCCCATCTAACTTTTCTTCAGGAGCCTATGGCCTCCCCAGGGCTTGTCTCCCCTTCCTAGTTTGCAGAGCAGAGACATTTCTCTGTAATCCCCCCCTGCCTGTTTCATTTATTTTTCCACTATCAACTTAACTTTAGTATGAAATTACATCCATCACTCACTCCTCAAATGCTTAATTATTATTTTTTTAAGCACTGGCAATGTCTTTTTATATTACAAATCCAGAGATTGTGAAATGAAAGAGCAAAAGTGATTACCATAAAAGAACAATAATCATTCTTTTATGGTAGTTTGTTTAAAAAAATGTGTGTGGTATGTATAGTGTATATGTCTACACATATGGATGAGAACATATACATATGAAGGGCAAGTATCAACATCAGGTGTCCTCTTCAATTACTTTATTCTTATTTTTTAATTGTTTTATTTATTTACATTCCAAATGTCCCCCTTCCAAATCCCCCCCTCTAAGAGTTCAGAATACCCATGTTACAACCCACAGACCATAAGAAGTTTAACAAGAAGGAAGGCCCAGGGGAAGATGTCTCAATCCCACCTAGAAGGGGGAAGAAAATAATGGGAGGCAGATGGAGGGGGAACAAAGGTAGGTTGAGAGGAAAGGGGAGGGAAAGGGGTGGCAGGATCCGGTATGGAGGGAAGACAGGAGAGAAGCCCAGAGGGCCAGGAAAATGAATTAAAAACATGTACCTGAAGGGGGATGTGAGTGGTATGTAACCTCTACAAAGTCTCAGAGACTTAGATATGAGAGGCTCCCAGGAGTCAGTGGGGATGACCTTAGCCAGAATGCCCCTTATTTTTTGAGAGAAGTCTCTTCACTGAGCACAGTATTCACCAACATGTTTGACTGGCTGGCCAACATTTGCCAGATATCCACCTGTCTCTATTCCAACACACAGATATGCATATGCACCCACACGAGAGATATAGATATGCCTAGCCAAGCCCTGCTCTTTAACATAAGCACTTGGGGTTGAATCTCAGGTCTTCATGCATGCATATGTGGGCATTTTACTCATTGAGCCTTCTCTCTAGACCCTTTTTCATAGTAGTTTAAGTGTTAATTTCAGCTGATGGTGGTGGTACCATCCAGGAATCCCACCCCTTTGGAAGCAGAAATAGAAAGTTCTTGAGCTGGAGACCAGCCTGGACTGCATAATGAGTTCCAGGTGACTCAGTCAGGAAAGTTTTTATAGTTGTTTTTGGAACTACATGATTTGCATATTCAGCGGCAAACTCAGTTGATTTCTAGGAATACTTACGGTAGAAAGAAAACATTATTTTAGGGATTTAAAGTGTGTGTAAAATCTAGAATTCTATTTAGAAATTGGAAAATGGTAAATCTTTGCCTATAAAGTGTGAAAATATTTAATTTACTAGTATTTTTTCACAGAATTTTTTAAAGATCAGATACAGTGCTGAATGAAGAAATCTCTGTAAAATACAAATGACACAGAGTTAAATGTATTTGTAAACCTCTATGTATCTTTTGCCTATTTCTCACACTTAAAAAGTTGTTAGAAGTACTTACTGTATCAATCAGCTCCATAATACACTTGGGACTTCGTCTTAGTCTACTCTTCCTCCAATCTGCGGTTTGTTATCTTTAAGTTAGCAAGATGGTTCAGCAGGTAAGGATGCATAACACACAGTTTAAACCTTGGGACCCCTGTGTAGACTTTGATTTTTCAAAACCTACTTTTAATAAGGGTTCTTAAATGCTTTAACCTACCTTTTAGCACAACACCCAAAAGAGGTAATGGAAAATAAAGTTTATTAGGATACAGGAGGAATAATTCTTTGGAGCAAATTCAATCTTCATTGTCAGGATACCAACAGTTCAGTAGTATCAGGATAGCAAGCACAAATCAGCAGTGGTGGCACAGCCCAACAGAAAAAAACAGGTCTCCGATGAATCATCACATTCAGCAAAAGCAACCAGGACCAGCAGGGATGCCAGGAAAAGTTCTCTGCCATGATTTTCTCAACAAAGTGAAGATCAATGAAGACCAAGACTCGAGACCAACTAAGTATTGCAAAGCTAGTTATGCAAGCCCACTATCACAGTTCCTTAAGTCCTTTTTATCCTCTCTCCAAACATCACGTGTCCTTCCATGGGTTTTGCCTTCCAGAGGCTTTGCCTCAGCAAAACACCACATAACTCTGTATCAGCTGAAATATCCAGAAACTTCTACTTCACTCTGCCAATTGGCCAGAGTTCACGGAAGCGGCAAGAAGCCACCAGAACACTATTAGAAGTTTTTTAGTGTGTATCTCTCTATAGAGTAACAACAAATGATGACCAATAAACAGTGGTAAGGCATACCAATGCCATCAAGTCTTCTCCACTGTCTGTTGTGTTAATTTATATTCCTTCTAAATACCATGTGTCCTTTCATGTATCTGCTTTAGCAAAACATCCTTCCACCTGTGTCTGCTTCAGTCAAACATTCTTTCATGTGTCTGTTTTAGCAAAATGACCATCACCTGTGTGTCCCGGAAGAGCATCATTTGACATAACTGATGTTCCAAGGAAACCAGAAGTTTTCACTTCATCCCTGTAAAGGTAGAAGGAGAGGACAAACTCAGAGAATTGTCCTCCAACCTTCCAACACCAACCCTGGCACTGGCTCCCTGGCTCCTACTTCTACCGCACACAATAATAAAACGATAATAATATTTTTCAATTTAGAACTGTTTTCCATAAAAATAAAAATCAGACTCATCCAACATTTCAGGAACCCTCTGACAGCTGCTCCGTTCTTACATAATGCATCAGACTATCTGGACCTTCTTGCTATGTATCCCTCTTGCCCGGCTACTGAAGTTATATTGCTCCCTTTATTCATGATACCTTCATAATTGTGCCTGTATCCTTTTATACATCCCTAAAGTTAGAATTATCTTGTTCTGAAAATTTACTTTAACAAATTTCTATTTCTTGTTTAACAGACCAAAGGTCCCTTCTTCATAATGTGTCAGCTGATCCACAGGGCTTTCCAAACTCTTCTGGTATTCATTTTTCTGTTCTTAAAATGCTGTATTAATTAATGTTTCTAGCAAAAATCATAGGGCATTCTCATGTACATTTGTATGTTGTATGTTTTCCCAGATAGCCCATGAATATTTTACTCTAGAAGCAGAAACAGTACAGGTTCTTGATATAAAATCTTTCTTGAGGAAAAATGAATGAATGAATTTGCATTCCTTTACTTTTCAGCATATTTATTGGATTATCTTCTGGCACCTAGCCAACCACAGCCAGCCCATTCTTTGACAACCCATACAATCAATGTAGGATTGTCTGTATCTTTGAACAGAGATCCCATCTTCCATTTTGAAGTCAGTTACTTATGTCCAGACACCTTGACTTGTCTTCTAAAAAAGGTGAGCTAATTTTTACTTTTCTTAAATCTCTTAACTCCTACTCCAGAAAGTCACAGCATCTTTTCTGCTACCTTTAAAGTTAAGAGAGCATGGTCCTGCCGGGCGTGGTGGCACACGCCTTTAATCCCAGCACTTGGGAGGCAGAGGCAAGTGGATCTCTGAGTTCGAGGCCATCCTGGTCTCCAGAGTGAGTTCCAGGACAGCTGGGCTACACAGAGAAACCCTGTCTCGAAAAACCAAAAAAAAAAAAAAAAAAAAAAAAAAGAGAGAGAGCATGGTCCAGAATGCTGTGAAGATTTGTGAAATGGGACAGATGAGTTTTACTGGTTTTCCATACCAATATTTTCTCTTCCATTTTACAACTAGAACTTATGAATTAGAGAAATTATATAACAGCATCACACAGCTAACTTTGTGATGGATAGGACTTTTGTTTTTGATGCTGAGACTACAACACAGAAATTTTTGCATCCTACCACTGAACTACACCCCAATCCTTCAAATATGGTATAGGTAATCATGTATTCTGTGAAATGAAGCACATCTTCTTTTCTTTTACCACGGTAGTTTCACATCTCACAAGTTCTTGTCTCATGTCCAAAACCTACATCCAGAAATTTTAAAGCTGTACCTACGATTTTGAGACTAGTGGACTTGCCTGGCTCACTACGAGTCTGTCACTGTAACAACAAAACAAATATTAAGAAGTTACAAATCAGTGCTAGGAAGGTCGATCAGCCAGTAAAGTACTTTCCTCATACAAAGACCTAAGGCCCCAGGAGAACCTTGTTCAGATGCTGAGATGGGTGTTATACACAAGTGATTCTGAGATGGGGAGGCACAGACAGGTGAATCCCTAGCTGGTCAGACTAGCCTGCCCTATTTAGCAAATTTCACAAAGAGAGACTATAAAATTTTAATTCTGCTTGACTTGAAAGTTCACAATTGTATCAATTCCCTTGTGAGTAAGAAGAAAGCTTTGTTTTCATTTCTATTAAAAATAAGAATTGTGGATAAAGCAATGCTGTTTAAAAGAAATGGCTCTCACTCTCTCTCTCTCTGCAATTTCCTATCCCACACAATCCTTTATTTCTTGGCAAAATATGATATAGTAATTTGGAGGAAAAATCACTTAAGTGTTTGAGGCCAGAAGTTAATTGAATCAGACCTTAGATTCTGATGAGTTTGTGTTTTATGGTTGATTAACTTGTTCTAATACCAAAAATAGGCTTAGGAAACCCAATTATCATGCCACTCGATCTGAGTTATTGGCTGCTCTCTGCTGGCTTCTGAATGTCTTATTGACTGAGTCCTACTTCATACAATGACATACAAAGAAAAACTGAGCTTCCGTTGGGTAAACAAGGTTTAGTGTTGGCATGAACCATTGCCCAATCACAGGGCAATTTGAAAATCTTAGTCTTTATAACCAGAATCTACAATTACCAACTCACTCCTGGACCAAATAGAAAGATACTATATATATATATATATATATATATATATATATATATATGCTCTAATATTTTCTCATTGTTTTCTATTACTATGCTTACTACCACATCATTGCCTTTCAACTTTGTTTTAAATAAAGACATGGGAGCCAGGTTCTTGGTTATAGATAAGGAAAGCAGGAAGCTAAGAGATATAATAACTGCATATGATTCTGGCATGTCTGCATGCCAAAGTAAAGACACTGTGCCCTGACACGTGTACTGTTGGATCTATCATGACAAGAGAACAGCTACACTTGTGTGGAGTGACTTTTTTTTTTTTTTTTGCTAGAGGGAAGCAAGAAAGAGGCACTGGCTTCCTGTGGAAGTACTGGATCTTTTTTCAATTTTTGAAATTAAAATATAACTAAATTGTTTCCCTGTCTCTTTCCTCCCTCTAAGTGTTCCCTTGCTCTCTCTTAAATAGATGGTCTCTTTATTTCACTGATGCTACATATGTGCATACTGTGCATTTCTATAGCCCTAAATGGGTAAATGCAATGTGCTCAGGTCATATAAAGTCACTTGGAGGCATGTGTTCAGGGCTACCCACTTGGTATTGGACAAGCGCCTCTTGAAAAGAGTACTTGTCCAGATTTCAGCATCCCTTAGTTGCTTGCTGTTCTTTGGAGAAGAAAGACTCAATGAGATTTCCCCACACAACTCCTGCACCTAGGACTCAGAGATGATATCAAAGATAGAGAGGAATACTGGAAAATCTTTTTTTGTTTGTTTGGTTTTTTTTAAGACAGGGTTTCTCTGTGTAGCCCTGGCTGTCCTGGAACTCACTTTGTAGACCAGGCTGGCCTCAAACTCAGAAATCTGCCTGCCTCTGCCTCCCAAGTGCTGGGATTAAAGACTTGTGCCACCACTGCCCGGCTGGAATACTGAAAATTCTTAACTGATCTTTTTACTTCAACCAATCTGAGTTCCTCAGATGTTTCAAGTCTGGGAAACTCATGTTACCCTCACTGCTTACAATAACAGACTATGTGGATTACTTATAAAAGAGACTAAAACGCAATCAGATTCTTCTGTATTTTGTCTCATAAACAGAAAACTCATGTCCAATTCACACTTTGAGGATAAGGTATTTTCCTGGGATACAAGCACATTTCAAGGGCCATGGGAATAACTTGGGGAAAAAAGAAAGCACTAGCTGTCACTAGTGGAAGCAATGTGAAGCCATGCCTTTCAAGCACTGAATTGCAGAGGATTGAGCTGGTAGCGTAAAGGAAAGCAACTCCTTAGATGCCTGGATCCTCCATTCCTGGTGAGTAATGCAGAAAGTAGTTCTTTCTTCAATAACCAATAATTAGAACAGATAGTAACAACTGTACATTATGAAATCTGCAAATTTAATCCAACTCATGTTGCCTGTGTGTTTTTAACAGAGTAGTTGATGTTTGCAAAATATCATATCAAACATAACATGATGGTCAAACAAACAGAAATGATAAAGGAAGAATAAACTAGACACTTCAGCCAAATTTTTAGAGAAACTGGAATATAATGAAAACTGTTTACATTCAAAGCATATGATTTTAGAGCTATTAAAAACTCTTTTATCATTTATCCCTGTCCTCTTGCTTTATGATAAAGAAACTTCAATACTCTTGCCCATCCTGTCCAGGGAACAACGCTGAAATGGAACCTGGGTTTTCTTTTATTTTGTCAATTTATCTTTCTCTGTTTTAAGTTGTGCCTGTGAGGCTTATCCATACTATCTTATTATAAGTCAAAACAATTCGGAAACCTGTAAGACTCTCCTAAAAGCCTGGATGACAACACAGCATCCCTTAAATACCTTTCTCTGGGCAGTAAGACATAGGCTTGACATACCAAGAAAGAAAAGCAGCCTACATTAATTGTAATATACACAGGTTGACAACGATGAGATCCAACTAATTAAAAAGCTAGGATCAGTTCAATGCTCAAATCCAGTCTCCCCTCAGAAAGCAAAGCATACCAAGGGCTTTAAGACCAGTCTTCACTGGCCTACTCGTTCATGATGTCATACACAATTTGATGTTGTCTGAGCAACTTAGTAAACATACCTCTGCCTCCATTGTTTAATTCCCTTCCCTGAGTGAGCTCCTTAGGCAACTAGGCTTCATTAGTTCAGGTGCTAGCCTCAGGGAACTACTTGTTTTAATTAGAGGGATGAAATGGCATTTTAATTGTGCACAATGATTAATAAACATGCTGAGCTGCTGCATAATGATCTGTGCTTCAAGAGCTTTCTCCTGTAGTCCTGATATCTATAGCCATTAACTGATTGTTATCCAGGTTGAGAGTTATCGAGCTCTTCCTCCAACCAAATTGCACATTGTCTGTCCTCCGATTTTTCTGTTAATAATAATTATTAGAGCTAAGTCCCATTTTTTGTAGTAACAGAGAGACAAGTATAGAATGGAGAGAGCTTACAGAGTGGCATACAGTCTATGTAATTTATTTCACTGAACTTCCTTGTAAAAGGGAGATAATAATAGGACCAAGCTGACAAGGCTTTGCACAGACTAAATGAGACAATGCACCCAAAGCCTTTAGCAGATTGTCAGCCCAGAATAAACACCCTGAGAATGTCGCCTGGTCATTATCATTAACAGTACACTGTTTTCATCATCACCATCATTAAGCACTCCATCCTCATCTTCAGCTTCATCACCCTTGTCAAGACCATCATTTTGCTCACTCTGAGAGTCTCATAAATGTCTCTTTAGAGGTCATGATGTTCACTGTCTCACTTGTTCATTCTAATTTAGGGATCATTTTCTAAAGGGTAGAAGTTGACTAGGGATTTGCACAATTTCTCTCGTATATTATGTAAAACTGTGGGAAATGTGTCCAAAGGAAGTCACAGATTTGAAAGGCTTACTCTCACCTCTCAGTAATTGAATAAAATACTGGGGTAGTTGAAGTTTAATGAAACTAGAAAACTGAATGACAAAGTAACTCCCACCGTGAAATGGCATGTTCTTGGAACTCATGATAATTTTGTTTGCCTTGATCATACTTTGAGGAGTACTGACAACACTATAGTTGTTTTCTTTTTTCTCCTAGAGCTGACATTTTGTCTCTGTTGTGTTTGCTAAAAATTGTTCTTTCACGTCATATATTTATCTTCAAGTCTTTGAATTTTCTTGGTTTGAGAGGAATACATGGAGCCCAAGGCAGCTGCCAACATTTACTGGTTGAAAAGGCCTGTTGTGATGTTGTATATTACACAATTCATTCTGTTCCTTAGTTTGAGTCACTGAAGGCAGGATTTTCAAAATAGGTCAGCTGATCTACTGAGTTGGCCATTCTTACGTTTTCATATAGTACCATAACTATGCACTGATAAGGTAACTGGTGCCTAACAAGAGGGAAGTAAATGCATCTAGGCACAACAAAAGCAAACACAAAAGCTCCTTTCTACCTATGAACCATTAAGAACTTTATGGAAACAAGTCTGCCTCACTGAAGATGTCTTCCTGAACTCAGGATCATTATCGTTCAGTGAAACAGATATGATTGATGGCATGGACCAAGTTTTGCCTTGCCCCTAGGTCAGCCCTAATTTTGGTGGTTAGATCTTTTAAAGGCATATGATTATCTGCAGAACTCAAAGGGGAAAGGTGAATGAACTTTTTTGGCCATGGTTAAACAGAGAGAAGTTTTGCAGTAGACCGTATCTTAAATGTCTAGAAAGGAGAGAAAGAAAGCTGAATGCACTTAGCTATACTGCTTTTTTAGCCATGAAGTCTTTAGCACATCTGTTGTAGTTTCAATAAACTATAACTACACAGTAATTAGGATGACTAAACGAACAACAAAAGCACCAGTTACCTGTCACGATGCTGAGAAGAAAGAGAGCTCACAAAGAGTGCTGGTATCCCTACTGCACCAATGGGAAAGTTAGGTGTGTTTTTTAAATGCTCAACTTGAATCTACTGTGCAATGCAGCATTTCATCCCATTTAATGTGAATAATGAATGCAGACAAATACAAATAAGTAGAAATACTTGGACACAAATAGATTTGCTTGCAGTAGTTGAAAACTGGAACCCAAAATGTCCCTCAGAAGGGTGCACATAAACAAGTATTTGTATACCAATCTGATAAAATATTAGTTGTAAAGCAAAATATTTGAATACATTGAATAAAGACTCTTAAAATATCTATGTCCAGTGGCAAATGCCAGAGCAAGCTGATCTGCCCTGCCACAAGACAGTAGAGGGTGCTGGGTGCAGGTAGGGTATAAGCACATGGGAAGCCTGCAGAGAACACTTTGCAATGTCAACATGCTTACTATCTCTTTGGAGATAATAGTTTTGTAGTCATGGACAAATAACCAAACTAGCTAACTTAACTATGTAAAATACATTTGACTGAATACTAATTATTCGTCAAAGAACTTAAAAACAAATGGGCAAATCTGAATTGTTTTTGATATTTGTATGTGTTTTTTAAAAATGGTTGGAATTGATTTTACTCTGAAATAGTTACACTGTAGCATCATAATCTCTGCTGACCATACTTGCATATATAGATATGAAAGCCTAAAGAGAGAAAACAAGATCTTCTCGCCACAACAGTGGCAATAAGAATGCACTGTGAGGCGGATTTCTGAGTTCGAGGCCAGCCTGGTCTACAAAGTGAGTTCCAGGACAGCCAGGGCTACACAGAGAAACCCTGTCTCGAAAAACCAAAAAAAAAAAAAAAAAAAAAAAGAATGCACTGTGAATATTCTTGTAATATTATTGGTTGTCTGAAAACTTTCAATAATCAACCAATAATGTTATCTAAAGACAAAGTCTTATTTTATCTTCCTGAGTTTCTACAGTTTCAGACAAGCCTCTGCCCCACAGGAGATTGTTTTCTGAAGAAGCCATCTTTAATACCCTGCCTCACTGCCAACTCAATTCTACACCTACATTTTTCAACCATGTGGCTTTATTTCCAGTGGCACTGATAAATAAAGTCTAAATTGGCCCACGATTGACATTTCAATCAGCCCAACAGATTCTGATACAAATGATTGACAGTGAATTTGAGCTCTCAGACTATAAATCACATTGGCGAGTGTCTTGAGGAATAAATCCTTTGCTAATGCCTGTTCTGTAGGAATAGGGATCTGCATCTCTAAGAAACTCCTTGCATGGTATACATGTTAGGGTCTATGTGATATCTCTCCATAGTAAGGTTACAGATGTACATCCTAGAGCTCATGTGACATCTTTCCATACGAAGGTCACAGAAGTTTGAAAGTTGACTTTGAAAGTATCAGTAATAGTGTCAGACCATGGGGCCTCCTCTGAGCTAGATCCCAATTTGGGCCTGTCACTGGACCTTCTTTCCCTCAGGTTCTTCTCCATTTTTGACCCTGAAGTTCTTTCAGCCAGGAACAATTCTGGGTCATAGTTTTTGACTGTGGGATGGCAACCGCATCCCTCCACATGGTGCTCTGTCTTTCTACTGGAAGTGAATTCTACAAGTCCTTTCTCCCCACTGTAGCATATTTCATCTAAAGTCCCTCCCTTTGAGTCCTGAGAATCTCTCACCTCCCAGGTCTCTGGTACTTTCTAGAGGGTACCCCCACTTCTTACCTCCTGATGTTGCGTATTTCCATTCTTTCTGCTGGCCCTCAGGACTTCAGTCCTGTACACCCCCACACACACACACACATACATACACACACACACACACACACACACACACTACCTGATCATGTTTCCCTCTTCCCTTCCCTGACTCCTTTCTCACCCAGATCCCTCCCTTCCCCTTCTCCTTCCCCTCCCCCTGATTGCTTTCTGCTTCTTCCCAGGTGGGATCCAGTCTTCCTCACTAGGGCCCTTCAGCTTGTTAATCTTCTTGAGATCTGTGGATTATATCCTGGGTATTCTATACTTTCTTAGCTAATATCCACTTATTAGTGAGTATATACCATGCATGTCCTTTTGGGTCTGTATTAGATCACTCTGGATGATATTTTCTAGTTCCATCTATTTGCCTGCAAAACTCAGGATGTCTTTGTTCTTAATAGCTGAGTAGTACTCTGTTGTGTAAATGAACCACATTTTCTGTATCCATTCTTCTGTTGCTGATACTATGGTATGCTTACAAACAGGAGCCTAGCATGCTTGCCCTACAAAAGGCCCAACAAGCAGCTGGAAGAATCAGATGCAGATATTTACACCCAACCAATTTACATCCAACAGAACCACCCCCCTCCCGCGCCGACCCCAAGCCACCAACCAGGCAGCATTCATGAGCTGATATGAGGCCCCCAAAACCTATATAGCAGAGAACTGCCAGGTCTTGACTCAGTGAGAGAAGATACATCTAACTCTCAAGAGACTTGAGGCCCCAGGAAGTGGGGAATTGGGCGGTGAGGGGTTGGAGACATCCTTTTGGAGATGGGGTTAGGGGAGGAGGTATGAGATATGGAACAGTCAAAAGTCTGACCATGAGGGAGAAAAAGACTGGACTGTTAAAAAAAAACTAAAGAATTATAAATAAATAAATAAATAAATAAATAAATAAATAAATAAATAGACATCAATAAAGTTTTATTTATTTTTCTTTTTCTAAATTTTTTATTGGATATTTTCTTCATTTACATTTCAAATGCTATCCAAAAAGTCCCTTATACCATCCCCCTGCCCTACTCCCCTATCCACCCACTCCCACTTCTTGGCCCTGGCATTCCCCTGTACTGGGGCATATAAAGTTTGCAAGACCAAGGGGCCTCTCTTCCCAGTGATGGCCGATTAGGCCATCTTCTGCTACATATGCAGCAGACACACGAGCTCTGGGGGTACTGGTTAGTTCATAATGTTGTTCCACCTATAGGGTTGCAGTTCTCTTCAGCTCCTTGGGTACTTTCTTTAGCTCCTCCATTGGGGGCCCTGTGTTCCATCCAATAGATGATTGTGAGCATTCACTTCTGTGTTTGCCAGGCACTGGAATAGCCTCACACAGACAGCTATATTGGGGTCCTTTCAGCAAAATCAATAAAGTTTTAATACAGTGAGCAATTGGAAAAACATCTAACTCTAGAATATATAATAAATATTGGACACAAAAAAATAAAGAAAGTTGGCTTTGTACTTAAGTGACACATATGATGTAGACTTTTCTATAAAAGATGAATCTATGGAAAATTACTTCAATTCCTTGCTTTTCTTGCTGCATCTTCTCCCTACTTTGTCTCCCTATTACAAAGTTGATGAAGCTGCAACTAACAATTGGGGTTTAATAAGCCCTCCGTGCCTGAACTTTAGAATGCTGTCTATGATCATGACTGGTACCACTATAGACAGAGGGAATCTATGGACTGACTCTTTTTTTTTTTCTGGAAATAAAGTATTACTAAACACTTCATATGCATTTTTTACATATATTCAATTTCTTCCTTCCAGCTACAATGGCAGAGATGAGTGTTGGTCAATCAGATGACATGGCCCACAATGGCTTAACACAGTTGACTAAATGTTTTTTTTTTTAATTATGGCAATTCATATTACGCTATGCTTCATTTTCTTCAACTGGGACAAAACTATCCTCGGTAGAACATATGGTAAATCTATAGATTTCATGATTTTCTTTCTCTGTCCTATATCTGAATGGACCTCATTCTCTGTTGCCAATTTATTTATGTATATACTTATATTTTGTGCTGCTGAAGATGTAGGTACCTGATTGCCATGCTAATAAGAGAGAAAAATCGTTTTACATTTGGTCATACGGAGGTCTTTGTGAAGAATCTGGGAATTAAAAGTCTGGAACTAAGACAGACGCATCCAATTTTAAAGCAATAATGAATAGTAAAGAGAATGAATTCATAACTAATTTGAGGGAGGTCAGAGTACTCAAAATTTAGTCACGTGAGTGCCTGTGAACCAGACTGGAATGTTCACCCAGGTCAGGGGGAGACAGGGTCAATGTCAAAGATTATTGAGAGAGTTCTTCACACTGTGTTGCTTCAAACACCCGCGCCCCCCCCTCCAATCCCAGGCCCACACAATCAATGTCTACATTTTCAGATCTTTAATTTGTGTACATGCAAATTAATATTTGAAAGACAAGAACTGAGGGACTCATGAGGATGCATGAAACTGGGTTTCCAGAAGACTCCAGCCTTCATCCTCAAGTAGGTGACCTTGGGTAAAAAAGAATTAAACTCCCATGCTTCGATTTCTTTATGTTAACTAGCGGGCTCTGCACTTCAGAACTCTCCATCTCTGCTCCTTCCTCCAGTGGGCCTTAGCTGAAGGGAGATGGCGATACAGTTATGGTTTTGGGAGTCTAATCTAAGGAAGGTTTCAAGATGAACTGGAGGAGAGAACAGAAAGAAAAACAAAACCTGGAACTTCAGCTAAAAACAGTGTTGTTATTAAAACATGAAATGATCAGAATATTGAAAGGATTTCTTAATACCAAATCGGTTACCAGTATAGATACCTTCTTAATAAAAGAACCATATCCCACTATGTCTGTTTTTATTAGCACTTTTATTAGATATATTAACCTATAGGACACAGATCATACAAAATGAGCAGCGGTGAGGGAGGCAGGGATAGCCTCTGCACATCCCGCAGAAACGAAGATATCTCAGCAATTCCAGTGTTCATCTCAAAAAGTTACAAGATGGATTGCTGTTTGGCTGCAGGCATTCCTCTAAGATGGTTGATATCTTTCTGTTTAAATTATTGCTGCAAAAATCTTGCAGTCTCCACACCTCACTCCCTCAAAAGTAATTATGACATCAACATTGCCAAAGGCACTAAATGATTTTATTTTACATTTTTATTTATTTTCATTTAGTATCTCTATGCACATGCTTGCCATGGTGCATACATAGAGGTCAGAGGGCCACCCTCAGGAGTCAGTTTTCTCTTTCCCTTGTGGGTCCTGGGAAGGGATCTCAGATCCTCAGGCTTGAGCGGGAGAGATTTTACCCAAGGACTCTATGTGCCTGCCCAAAAACATGAAGTGATTTTTTAAAAAGTATGTACAAGTTGACAAAATACTGATATTTGTATTCCCAAGGAAAACATTTATTTTAATGTATTATTTTGTCTAATGATCCGTTGGGAGAATTTATAACCCGTCTTTTTACTTTTTAAAGATATTTTTTTATAAAAATTTTCCTCCAATCCACGGCAAGTATCTTTGACTACCTTTTCCAGATAAATACAGAGTGTCTGTCTACTATAATCAATTGAATGCAATGGGTTCATTTCAGGATCTTTTATTTATGTCCATCCACATTTAAAATAAATAAGGTTAATACTGATAGAACACAGCCGTGCGGGTCTTGGAAGGGCCTAGTTGTTTCATTACATCTCTTTTGTTTCCTCTTGCTTAGCAAATCAGATGCTAGCTATATTTTGATTAGTTTGTACTTTAATGGATCATGTATGGAGGGTCCACCTTTCACACTGGGGCCATTAATTTTTCTTGAGTCTGATGGCAAAAGCAGGTAGAGCTTTTTTTGTGTGCTGATTGAAAAGTGATGGATTATTTTCATGTGGTAAGGGACAATGTTTTCTTTAGCACAGCAGGATATGATGTTTGCAAGGTCTAACAGTGAAATATTATGCATATCTGCTGCTGGCCGCCTGCCAGAAATGCAACAGCAAAACAGGAGAGATTCTGAATTTGAATCTTAAAAGCAGTGCAACCTACAAAGCAGCTAATGAGCCATTCTAAGCAGAAAAAGCATCTGTGCTAATAGATGATGCCTGCCACGCATGCTCGCGGTTAGCAGAATGGTAAATAATTATTCATTT
Source organism: Mus caroli (assembly GCF_978045245.1). Lineage (NCBI taxonomy): Eukaryota > Metazoa > Chordata > Mammalia > Rodentia > Muridae > Mus > Mus caroli. The sequence continues at coordinate 105,385,061 of NW_028227268.1, forward strand.
AAATGTTACCTTGAACTTTATTTTAAGAAAAAAGAGGGAGAGAGAGATTTATTTCCTAGTCATTTCCAGTAGGCACTGTTGCATGGATTTTTTTTTCCCTCCTAATTCAGAGACCCATAATATTTCCATCCTAGTGAAGGTAGGGTCATTTTCCAAATAGTTTTTCTCTCACAGTGCCTGGACAATTCAAAGAAAATTTTATTTCTCTATTTTGTTTAGTGTTTAAAAGTTGCCTTTTCAAATCAGTAGGATCATTAAACAGCTTTGAAATGTCATACAAAATAAATGTATGAATGTGGTTTCTAAAGTCAGGGAAAGGGAAAGGGATGTTTGAGTTTTGTGGATGTCTTGGGCCTCTTTGTTTGCAAAGGCAAATATCTGGCCACGGTTCTGTTTTCACCACAGCGATTGTATTTCTGTCTTGGTAAACTCTTTCTGGGTTAAAGGGAACAATTCATCTGTTCACTCACATCCAAGTGACCAAGACTGTGCATTATAAGAACTCTTTGATATCTTAGAAAGTTGAAGCCTTCTTTAAATTATTTAAAATTTTATTTTATTTAGAACCATGATGTTTTTTTCAGTAGTTATTTAGAATAGGTTGAATCTAACAGAGCATTTATCAGTATGAACTGAGAAATACACAATCAGTTTGGAAAATATACTTGATATTACTGCTCCCTTGTAACAGAGAAATTTAGTGGGAGAAGACATCTGCAATACAGTGATGCTTTGTGCTATTTCATATTACTATATTTCACTTTGAGTTTTAAAGGTGGTGTTGACTTTAAGTCATGGACTTTGCTATGTTAGATCATAATGATCTAGTAATTCAGGGAAGCAGGCCAATACTCAGCCTGCAAGGCACAAGGAGCAGCAGAGAACAGAGAGAAGCCCTGTGTGTTGTTCTGTCTTATTCATTAAGTCTTAACAGGGGCTGCTAATCTTCCTTGTGTGCCTCTGTGTCCATCTTCCTGAAGGCTGCACCGACTTTTCCTGGCCCCGAAGACATGCAAGAGGTCCTCAAAAGCTTGCCATTGTGGCCACAGCCTACTCTGTAGCCAAAGTCCTAGAGACACACTAGCGTAGCTGACTCACAAAAAACCTGCAGCTTATTTTCTAGATAACCTTGTTTTAAATGCCATGCATCTTAAAAAGAGTTAAGGTTTCATTTGCTGAACACCTTAAATAATAGATTATCTAAAAGAATCCAATAGTCATGTATCCCATATGGTAATCAGCTGACAATATCTCAAAGTCTTTATTTATTTTTAAATAGAGCCTCATTAAATATGCAAAAGAATGTGATATCAACTTAGATAGTCTTTTTTGAGATTGCCATGTAGCACTCATACATGGTAGAAAGGGAATTCTGAACATAAAAATTAAAGTCAGTCCTTTAAGACTATCTATATACTTGACTCGTGTAAATTGGCTAGTTTGTCTAAATATTTTTTTAAAAGATCTTATATGTTAAAAAGCTTATTAAAATTTAGAAATAAAAACCCAGACACCCTGAAAGAACATATTAGCTAAAGAAAATTTAAAAAGAGACTTGAGTATATATGTTTCTACCAACACTAGGTCCAGCCACCTGTTGAAACATTTAAATGTCAAAGAAAAAGCTAAGAGTGACATTGCGGTTACACTGAAATGAAAAGACAAAGTGGAGATTTTCAGAGATACTAATAAAAATTGATTCTGGCTAAGTTTTAACTTCATTGAAAATATTTTTTTTAAAGGACGAAAGAGGAAAGAGAGGAAAGGGGGACGGAAAGGGAACATCTTCCTCTTGTTAGCATCAGTGAAGTCTTAATACATTAAATTAAGATTATCAAGTGTGAATACAACTGAAAACTTGAAATACATAATTTACATTTATCTTTGCATATGCATTTATTATGTCTATATTTTTAATAAACTGGAGAAATCTGGTTTGTGTGCAGCTTCTGGTTTTTTTGCTCCAGGATCTGTACTTTGCTTAGCACTTTCTCATTTCAGCAGTCACTTGTGATCTATGTTCCTATGCTTCCAATGTGCTTGTGCTATTCAGTGCTTCCTTCTGCTCATGTATGGTTGACCTCAGTCAGCCTATACATTCCAAGGGCTTGGTATCCATCTTCCCCCTTGGTCTTCATTATGGCCTCTGAAACATTCTTATTTGGAACTAATATATTTTAAATATATATGTATTATATATAACACATATATCTTTTAATATTTATGGAGATAAAGATTCCATTTTGGAGCATAATAAATATACAAAATAACTATAATAACCAGAGATGTTGAGTTGATGCCTAGCTAACACCGATATCGATAGGAGTCTTCTGCTCCTTAGCATTCTATAATATATTTAGCATTATTAAACAAAGCTTGAATTTACGAAATTCATAAGTTGAAATTTTACATTGTGAAGAGTTAAAAGTGAAGGAGCTCATGACCTCTGTCTGTATGTTATTATACAAGCACATTTTGTCATTGAGTAATTGGGTGCCTTAGGTTTGTCAAATATACTAAAAACTAAAGCACAAAACTAAAAGAGTTTGAAAGTAAGAAAAGCAACTACAGAGCCAGAGGCAGGCGGATCACTGTGAGTTCAAGGCTAGCCTGGTCATACGTGGTTTCAGGACAACTAGAGCTAAATAGTGAGACCTTATCTTAAAGAAAGAAAAAAAGGAAAGAAAGGGGGGGGGGAGAGAGAAAGAGAGAAAGAAGTTACAGTTCTGCTTCATGTTTGTGATTATAAAACATTTAAACAAGTAATATTTCCGAAGCTAAATTTAGATTTTAATTGAAAATCATTTTGTAAAAGCAATTTCCAAATATGAGTCACAATTATGCCTCTCCTCTGTCAGAAAAATCAAGGCAAAAGAAAAGAAACAAACAAAAATGCATATTCTCAATGTGTTAAAAGTTTCTCCTAAAATGTTCTTGGCATGTTCACTTTTACCAAAATATTTTATAATTCACTAAAATTTAAATTTGCCTTTAAGACAGCCATTTTCCTTAGATTACAGAAAATTACGATGACATTGATTGGATTAAATATTCACTTGTGTTATTAAAATCACTGTGAAAACAAACAGACCTATTCAAATGTCCAAAACCTTTGGAAGAGACTGGCTTCTGCAATGTAAATCAAGGGTGAAAATCTGGCTGATTTAATTTAAATTTTAACTGATTTTAAAATGCTATCTTCTTTAGAGATTGAGTTTCAAAAAGTTGATTCTAAAAACTGACAGATCTTTTATGAATATTTGGGAAATTATCTTTAGCTTTTTTGTAGCCCAACAAAAAGGCAAAAGAATCATAATCGGCATTTTGTTAGTCTATGTGGTGATATAACCGAATCCCTCGGAAAGAACAGACGGAAAATGGTAGCGATTATTAATTTAGAAAGACAAAGCAAAGCCCAACATTTCAGTAATGTGGAGAGTCGTGTGCTCTTGGAGGAGAGAGGGCTTTGTAATTGGATTTTGAAGTAATTTAGAAGACGAGATAAGACGTAATGGTTGTGTATTAGAGGTTAGAATGACAACAGAAACCCATAATGTGAGGGTTCATTGAACTGGGGGGAAAAATTACAACAACAAAGAAACGCAGCACTAACGGAAAATGGCCTGAGCGGGAAGCAACAAGGTGAGTATGTGAAGGCCAGAAGGACCCATTCTGAGTAGGCAGGTCAGTCAGAGAGTAGCTGCAGCAGCAGACAGGCCCTGCTCCTTTCTGCAGTCACTTCTCAGTCCACCCTCCCACTCCTACCTCCCCAACACACATCCTTTTTCCTACTGGAGAATTTTTCTCCTGTCTTCTCTCCTGTCAGTCATCACCTTGGCTCCTCAGGTCTGTCACCGACTGGCTCCCAGGTTCTCTGAGGAGATGTCCTGTGACAGTGGTTAAGCTCTCCCACCAGCAGCCATGCACTCAAAGAGCCAGGGCAGCCGACCAGACCTGCCTATCCACATCTGTGGAAACTCACACCCTTAGCACACTGGGGAAGACAAAGAAGACTCAAACAGGAAAATGAAATCCTCCTGCCTTTATAGCCCACCAATATTCAGTTGAAGTGTTGGGCAAGTAAATAACTTATCTTTATTTTTAAAAATCGCTTTTCAAGGGACACAGTCACCTAAGCTCCAGATCCCAAGATAGGCCTCGGATGAGTAGCTATTTTGGAACAAATAATTCAAGTATTGGCATTAATCAATCAGAGGGCTATTTCTAGCTGGTAGGCTGTTTCCTGCAGGACTGAATTGCTTCCCGGTTGCCAGCACTTGGCTACCCCCTGCTGGGCAGGAAGCTAAGGGCCTGCAGATCACACCATTATGCTCCAGGGTCATCTCCCTGCAAGGCCTGGGACAGAATCCACTTACTACCTGTCAAATTGTTATCACACATTCTTGACATGAGGCTGAAGTGTGAAGTTACCTTCCATTGCCTAAGAGGTGTTAAAGATTTTTTTCTCCTTCCTTCCAAGCTCTTTGTATGCCGGTTTAAGCAGAACAAATCTATTTATTTCTTTGTATGTGTGTGTGACAGTGAGTTTATTAAAAGCACACCCATAACTTGTAAAATAAAATGATGGCATGCTTTGTTTAGCACGAAAAGCGTGCTTGCTTAAACCTCATTTTAAGCCTTCGGTGAGTGACTCCCTTCATCTTGAAGCAGAAGACATAGATTGTGCTATGAAGACGCCAGGCTTTGGCTGAGTGGCCTGGAATGAAATCTGGTCCTGAGCTTTCTTCTCAAAGCCGCTTACCAATCACTGAAAAAAACAAAACAAAACAGACTAACAAAAACAAAAAATAGCCACAAAATGAAGCACACTTTGGTAAATATAAGATGTGAAAACCAAGTTTAATCAGATCAAGTTTTCAAATACAGATGAATGTGTTTGAAATGTCATTCAAAGTATTTTAACAAAACCCGAACCGAAGGAAAATTTGTTGCTGTACTTTTAATGCATATACATTGCTAAGACAGGAAGCCACAGACACATTTGGAAGACATAGCTTAAAAGTTACTTTAATACAAAATAAGTAAAATGCAAGGGATTCTTAATTTTTAATACAAAATAAGTAAAATCAGAAGGGATTAGGTGACATCAGGGCAGTGACAGGGAGGAACAGAGGGAGCTTTCAGTGACTCAGTGACCCAAGTGTGGCTTTCACACTCTCTCTGTTCTTATTCTGACTTGGGTTTTTTATTTCACTCATTTTGCAGATGAGGCAGACACTCCAGAGTAATCAAGCAAGAGCCGCCTGTGTAGCACCAGACAGACAGCTTCTGTGTACATGAGGCACAAAAGTCAGGGCATAAGGTCTAAAGGTACAGCAAGCCTTCTTGTACTTACCCATGCCAAGTTATAACCCAATCTATTCACTGACAAACTTACAAAGGAGTAGAAGGTTTCTATATTCATTGTGCAAGTGTCAGAACACTTAAACTCTAAACCAGAGGCGGCTGCAGAAGTAAATATTAATATTTCTTTTTGTTGGAAGGGAATAAACAAGTGGAGATTTTATTAAATTTCTAGCTGTTTGGGCCCTATGTTGTGACTCAAATTAAGGCCTTCAGCCAATGATGATGCCTTCAGCGGTAAAAACCAGTGCAAGGATTAACTGGAGATTTTACTTTACCAGGAGAGGAGTCAGATCTCAAGGATGTGGTACACAATTCACACTTTTACTTAATTGTAAACTCTCATGATTTTTTAATGGTGACCCCTGTGTTCTTGTTCACGTCCAGTTATTTGGTGATGAACAGGGGTGGGTGTGGAACAGAGAAGTCTATCCCTGGTGTAGGCAAGGTGACCCTGAATTTAAGTAACCCGCTCAGTCAGTTAGAAACTTTAAGTCTGCCTTGCTACCAGCTTCTGCCAGATGAGATCAGTGCTTTAATCTCAATCTCCCCTCAGAGAAGTTAGTGATTTCCTTTCTCCAGCTCTTGGCAATCTGTCAGCCCTGACTCCTTTCTTCTTTTATTTCTTTCATCTTTCCATTTTTCTGGAACACTCATCGCCTGCTTTTTGTTCTCAAGAATTTCCTTACAATACATTCATCACCCTTGAGATAGCTGGGATCTTGCTTGTGTTGCTATTTTACCCAGATCTATGGGAAGTACAAAATAAGATAGTGACCCCACCCTAAACTGCAGCATCATATTCTTAGAAAAAAAAAAGCATCTGAAACTAATAGTAAACAACAGAATATAAACAAAATTCAGTAATAAAATCATGATGATGAAAGACGAGGAACTTCAGAGATAAAGGGGGGAGAAGAGATCATGAAGACAATGGTGACAAGGGGACACATTTTGAGTGAACGAATAATAGAAAACATAATTTGTCTGATCTATATCAGATGCTATTCTAAATACTTCTGTATATGTAATTTTTTTTAAAAATCTCCTTAAAAATCCTATGAGCTAGGTATTATTTCTGTTCAGGTAAGAGAGTGACCACACCACATGCCAGAGTTCAGGATTTCAGATTCTAAGACAGACTAACCATCCTGACATGCACAAAAAAGGTATACAAAACGGGTTTTTATTGCTTGCAACCATGCTTACAGAAACAGCTTATGAAAGGAAAGATTCATTTTGGCTCATGGTTCCAGAGGAATGGAAAAGCAGCAAATTGTAATAGCATCAAGTGCATATGATGAGTGTTCTTCACATGATGGAACCAGGTCTAGCCAGCCTTCAAGACCCTCATCTAGCTGCCTGCCTCACCCAGACAGACCACCTCCTAAAGGTTCTATAGCGTCACAAGTTGGCACACCTGCTGAGGAGCACAAAGAAGGGGACTGGAGTCAACAGGTTGCATCCATTTTTCACATTCTAGATTGCTGATTTTCCTGGGGGAGGAAGGTACTGCTATTCAACATAGGTAGAAAGGACATGACAGACAAAAGAATGTATCCAAAGAGCTCTTGATAAATTACAAGACTGTGGATGACTCCAGGAGCTTCATCACTAAAACTTGCCACCCCACATAGAAAAACCATACCATAGAATCTTATATATAAATTATAAGTAGCTATAGTACTGAAGCTTACCCTGCACCCCGAGGAATTCTTTCTGGCTTATACAAATTCAGTGAGGAGTCTTAAGAATACTGTGTCTTATGAGTTTCTTAAACGGGATGCACATTCCCCTTCTTCCATAAAGAATGCTAAAATCCAAAGGAAACAGTTATGCCACAAAGATTTAATATAAAGATAGCAGAGTACTATGGCAGGCGAAGCGTATTCCAGCATGGGAAGGAGGCATACGGAGTCACAAAAGAACTGTGGGAATGACACTCTTTCATATTTTAGTCATGGAAAGCTGGCATTTAGGATGATCTAAAATCTAGAATTAGTGAGAATGTGCACCGGAATCTTCTAGAAAAGCTAATCAGCGGGCTAGGATCCTTGTGCTCAGAAATTATGCAAAAACTCTTCACATGCTGGTGTTGGGTGGCCTTTGTGTCTAGCAGTTTTGAAAGTAGGTATCTGTGGTGGTGGCAGTAGGCAAGAGCAAGAGCACATGACACTGTTTATGTTTACAGTCCTCATGCAGGCTTTGGAGATCAAGGCCCCTAAGTTTCATTTCCACCTAGGAAGTCAGGGTTTAACAGATTTAAGCTCTTAATAGTAGGTAGTATTATAGCTCTTGGCCCTAAATATGGGACAATTTTCTCCAACTCTCCTGGTAACCAAGGCCAACAGGTTCCATTCTTTTTCTACGTATAGCTTTTAATTTGTCTTTGGTATTAGCTCTCTTGCTGGTTCTCTGCATCCAGGACCCTTGCTCGTTTTGCTGTGGGTCCCCAGTAGCTGCTTCTTCACTGACAATTGGCTGGCTCTGTGCTACTCTCAGAGATTGAGCTACTCCTGTCTCTGTTGGGACTTCTGTTCTGTTGACCATGGACCATGACCATTCTGTTGCCATGGCTGATATTTTCCTTTGAGGGACCAAGTTTGGTCCATGCTTAAAGTAGCAAGAAGTGACTGCTTTAGAGAAACCTTTCGCTGGGCTTATGTTTCAACACCAAGGGAAGAAACACAAGAGTATTTGGACATGAGCCACTAAGTACCTAAGCACCCTGCATTGATAGTCAGAGGCCAGATCTTTAGAGGAATCTCAGTACACCTGAGGCACAAATGGAGGCGTGTACTTACTCAAATCAAAGCCTTGATTCTTTAGCGCCAATGGCAACCCACCCAAGCCCCTCCCCCATAAACTACTATAAGACGTGCTCTTCATCAGGAGATAGGATCAAGGTCACCTAAGAGTTCAACCGGGTGTGTTATATTCAGTATTCTGGTGCAAACTATTTGAAGCATTCCTAGCTGAGGCTGTGCCTTCAGGAGCTGGAGGTATCAGCTCTGATCACTGTGTGTTTTTTAAGGGATTCTGTGGAGTTTCAAGACAACTGGTGCTGGCATAAGGGCAGTAGGTCTGGGCTGGTTCAATGCATTAGCAATCAGGCACATCCACAGACAGCTAAAAGCGACTTCTTTTTTTTAATATTTTTTATTACGTATTTTTCTCAATTACATTTCCAATGCTATCCCAAAAGTCCCCCATACCCTCACCCCCCCCCCACTCCCCTACCCACCTATTCCCACTTTTTGGCTCTGGCGTTCCCTTGTACTAGGGCATATAAAGTTTGCGTGTCCAATGGGCCTGTCTTTCCAGTGATGGCAGACTAGGCCATTTTTTGATACATATGCAGCGACTTCTAACTAATCAGGCATGGTTACAGCCAGCTTTCGAGGGAACCAGTGATTAGACACATCATCTCTAGCTGCCAACGATTGTGACACTGTCACTCCTATCTCATGTTCCTTTGCACATGTGCCACGGTCCCAATAAAAGTCAGCAAGGGAGTCCAACAGTTGTTAGTTAGGAGGTCAAATTGCCCCGTAGATTAATGTCTTTGCTGATTCATAGGAAACTTAACATTAGTAAGTATGCTTTTAACAAAGGCAAAAACCACTAACTAGTCACACTAATAGAGACTGACCTCTTCCCCATCCCGCAGGGAGAGATGAGTCCTAATATCTCAGTGTTAAAAAATACCCAAGCCTCTGCTTTAACCCTTCGAAAGCTTCTAAAACTTGGTTGAAGAACATATGGGTTTTTTATTTTAATAAGTTTTCCAGGTTATTTTAATACATGAGCCACATCCAGGCCTTGCTCCTTCTCTTCTTCTGTTGATAATTTTAAATTTAAAAGTGTTTAATATGTATATGTATTTTTAAGTATTTGTGTGACCACCATGTTTGTACAGGAGCCCATGAAGGTCAGAAGAGGAATTGGATATCATGGAGGTGGAATTAGAGATGTTTATGAGTCAACATAAGGATGCTGGGAACTGAACCCAGGTCCTCTACAAAAGCAATAGGGAACCTTAGCTGCTGTGCTATCTCTGTGGTCTCGACACTGCTTTGAACAAGAAAACACAGTGAAGTGTTTGCACTGACATTCACTGTGCAAAACTTACATTTGTACCTGTTTGGCTTAATCTGTTGACAGTAATTTCTTGTCAAGAGTGCACAGACTGATTAAAAATACAGTCACCTTCTCTAAACGAAGCTACAGTTGCCCTTTATTCAGTCTCCATAGAGATGTTAACAAGCCATTTGGTTCCTAGGTGGATCTCTACAAGATCTGACCCATGAATCTGGATTTTCATCCAAGAGGTGTGTGTCTACCCAGGATTCTGTCTTTATTTAGCTATGTTCTTTAAAGTGGATGAAAGATGAAGTTGGATATTTCAAAAGAAAGAAAGTATAAACATGGAGGACTCTTAAGAAAATCACTTCCCTATCTCTATCCACTGTCATGTGTGTAATCCAAATACAATTTATCTTTGACATTTGAATTGAGTGCCACTTTCTCCTTACAAGTGCTTATTGAGAACACACTATCCACACCAAGCACTTTCATTTCCACAGTTTTTTGAGTGAGTTCTACTTGAAAGATCAAAAGGAAGAATAAAATATGAAGCATACAATTTTCTGTCCTTATTAGTTATTAACAGGGTGACTTTTCTCTGCATCATTTTCCTGACCTATTTCTAATAATTTCCATAAAGAAATAGACTGTAAATCTGTCTGCATCATGGTTAACATGTAGAAATTGTTTTTAACTCCTGGAATACCATAAACAGAAGTCACATTCTTACGGAGAAGAAGGTCACACATAATTCCAAGTGTGTATAATCAAGGATTAGCTACATAACTCAAATGATTCTAGATTTGAGGATATCATTTCATGCCCTGCCCAGTGTAATGCTTCTTAAGAGGGCCCCTGCAATGTTACTTGCTTCTATGCCTAGTGAACTCCATGGCTCGTGGTAACATGATCCATCATGAGATGCTGTTATAAGCTGACATTTTCCACGTGTAAATCCTGATCTTTGTAATGTAAGAACAATTACTTTTATGGATAAAACCTTTCCAATCCACCATTTCAAATCCTTGTCTTGCCATGTCATAGTCAAAACATCTGTCTATTAAATCCAATGAAAAGTATACTAAACCGAGTGTGTTTGCTTGGGAACATCTGCTTCTTTCTAGTGGTATGAGAACTATTCTAAATTAAATGGGTTCAGTCTGCAGGGCTTTCACAAAAACATTTTAGTCATCTTCATGGGGATTATTACGTAGCCCAGTTTTGACTGTCATTCCAGGTTCAAATAAAATTCAGATCTCAGTAAATGACTCAACGAAACGATGCAATAATAACAGCTATAGTGTGAAGAATACTACCATTCTCTATGATATCAAATGTGTGATTCTCTGATTTAAATGATTTTATGAATGTACTACATTGGCATCTTTTATAATGAGTTGCCTATATTTTTAACATTATTGATATTTCCTTGTTCTTCAGCATTCTTGCTGAGTATAATCATTTTCCTATCATACTTGAAGAAGAAAAACAAGGCACAGAGACTGAGTTCAGGAGATGTGGTCACATGGATTCCAGGCTTTGCCCTCTCACCTCCAATGTCTTTACTGAATCTATTCAGACAGTTTTCACAGGAACCTGAAACTATGAGGTTTCGCTATATTCTTAGGAAATAATCTACTAATAAATACAAGTCTGTAATTCAGTCGTTAATTTACCCAACATAATTAAATTTCTGGAAGTGTCTAAGAAAGAATCAAGAAATATCCGTCCTCATTGACTGTAACCAGCAGTTGTCTCAAACAAAAAAGGTTTCATAAAGTGTCTCCCAGCTGGCTGATACCCCACATTCATGTCATTTACTGATCACTTCCTGTCATTCATTTTCTTCCCAGTGTAAATTAGTATGTTTTAATAGACAGAATAGAGAATCTGGAGCCAGAAAACTTGGCTTACATCCCAATCAAGTTCTTATAAAACACTAACACGAATTTGGGCAATAAAATACATCTTTCATTTTCTTTTTCTTTTTCTTTTTGTTTTGTTTTTTGTTTTTTTTTTTGGTTTGGTTTGGTTTGGTTTGGTTTGGTTTGGTTTGGTTTGGTTTGGTTTGGTTTGGTTTGGTTTGGTTTTTTGAGACAGGGTTTCTCTGTATAGCCCTGGCTGTCCTGGAACTCACTCTGTAGACCAGGCTGGCCTCGAACTCAGAAATCTTGCCTGCCTCTGCCTCCCGAGTGCTGGGTTTAAAGGCATGCACCACCACACCCAGCTAGACAATAAATTTTTAAGGTTTATAAACTTTATTATTTAAAAAACTTGTAGATAAATAAAAACATAACACACCAAAATTAACCAGACCCAAGGTCCTAACAATTTAATGAACAATGTCCATATAATAAAAATATACATTCAAATTGGAGACTGCAGAGCTTCACATTAAATGTTACACTTTCAATATGAAATATTTTTAATAAACTATTCTACTACCAAAACCAGCAACATCAACACATGAGAGAATTAAAAGTAAAAATAATCAGCTTTACACTCTAATTATTCTAGTTTCTACATTTCCTCTTCTCATTCTTGCCCCTCTCGACTTCTGTACCTCACAGATCCCTTTCTGGAATTCTTACAGTTTTGTTTTTTTGTTTTGTTTTGTGATCCAGTGAGTTTAAATGCATGGACACTCATGTCCCTCTATGGCAAGATTGAGATGGGGATAGAGAAGGGCAATCTGTTGGACCTTGCTAAGCTTACTTTGAGTACACACAAAAAAATATGGAGTCATGATTTAATGGTGTTTTTGGAAATTTGTGGAAATTTAAGAGACAAAGCCTACTTAGATGAGATGGGTCACTTTGAATACACCCTTGAAGGGAATACCTTATGCCTAGACTGTCTTGGTCTTTCTCCTGTTCACAATGAGGTGTCTTGTTTTGCTGCAGTGTGTTCGTACCACACTTTAAGAACAGTAGCAATGGAGTCAAGTGGTCATGGACTAACATCTTCGAGAACCTGAGTTACAATAAGTCATTCCTTTTTTAGGATGCTTGTACTGGATATGTCATAGTGATGGGAAACAAATTAACACAGAGCCCCAAGTATAGTCTAAGAGCTTTAGACTATCCCAGTAGAGAAATAGGTCCTGTGGGAGAAAAAGGCATCTGATAGTGAAAATCCACACAGAAGGAGAGTCCTATGCCAATCTATCCCTAGATCCATGCATGCACAACTGGTGGATTTTTCTGAACCTTGCCCAATTCCTCATCCAATGTATACACATTAATGATATAATACAGTCATTATATTTAACTACTGGGGTTTTGCATCATTTATTATCAGCATGTAAGCAATATGTTTGTTTTGTTCACTCTTACAAATCTTAGATTAACTCTCTGAAGTAACAGTTCCATGGGAAATTATTTAACATAAAGGAAACTTATGATAGGCTTGGGTTGAATTTATATTTGATATTTCACAAACCACCAATTGATACCACAATCATAACTAGCAACTATGTCATGAAACAACATTCTATGAATTACAGTGGGAAAAAAAAAAGAAACTTTGAGTATAACATTAATGTTCTGACTCAGGGTATAAGTCAGGTTACCCTTCAGTGTTAACAAGAAATACTACTATTTCCCGATAGTCCAAAATCCCTTTGTTAGGTCTGAGAAACAGTAGAATTAAGCCTGATATAACTTCCAGGAAAATCTAAACCATTTCTATTCTAATGGAATAAGTTTCTCACATTAGTGGAAGTAAGTGTGCTAAGTATTGTCTCTTTAAAGAGTTAGACTCTCATAGAATCTCACAGCTGCAAGGAAGATTAGAGGTAGTCTGGTCATGGCTTCCAATTTGGCCTCCAACAGCTGATATCACAGACTTGCTCAAATTTATCTAGCAAGCTCACATCTGCAGGGTCAAGCCAGGCATCTAATCCTAGCCCAGTCAGTGCTGTCTTTCAGATATAGCTACAAGCCTCAGAGTCATTGTAATCTAGTATAGGGTTTCCTACTATCAGTGACTTGGAAAAGAAAAATTATTGTTTTTTTTTCTCCTAACATAATAGCGCCATCTTTTAGTTTGTTTGTTAAATTGTGTTTTATAGTCATTTAAAGTACTATCTCAAGTCTTACACAAAAAGGAGTATCCCCTTTCCTCATTTTTTTAACTTCAAAATTATTTTTAAAATAGTATGAAGTGAAGTTCATAAAGAAGACCAAGTAACATTTGAGGAAATGAAAGGACTACTTAGTTGGACCAGTATAAGCTCAATTTCCACTGTACCATTAATGATTCTTAACTATATTTGGATTGAACACGAGTGTTCACTCCAGTGTTTGTCTCTGTGCTTTGCTGCATTTTATATCTCTCCTTGGGCTACATCTAATACAACTGAACTCTGACTGTATGAAACATGTGTTTATGCCTCATCTTCCCAAACGGATAAGTTCCATCAGAGTAGAGGTTAGACCTTTCTTTAATATCTGCCTCTTCAATGCCTACCAAATGGGTTTACAGAAGAGAATCAAAGGTAAAATCATACAACTATTGTTCAAAGCTTATTGCCACCTTTTCCCAGGAGTTATTTTATTTTCTACCAACACCTTTGTCTCAAGAAAGTTATCAAGGAAAGAAATGCACTCCATTCAGAGCATCTAGAGCAGTCTCTGCATTAAAATTATTTATTTTTGAACTCATGTATTGAATCCAGATCATTTTTACCATTGTCTTTTCTTTGCCTTCTCACACCCTCTAGCCAACTATTTCCCATCTTATCCTGAGAGAGAGAGAGAGAGAGAGAGAGAGAGAGAGAGAGAGAACAGGTTTTGTGCAGATAGCTCCAGTTACTTACTATATGTTCATAATTGTGATAGCCATGTCCAGAAGGCAGCACTTCATGATGCTGGTCACCCTCTGCCTCTTATAATCTTTCTACCCCCCTCTTCCATATGTCCTCTGTGACTTGAATGGGACAATACAGATGTCCTGATGAGTTCTGAGCTCTTGGAGCTTTGACCAATGTGACAATCCACATCAATTATCAGTCTCTAAAGGAAGACGCTTCTCTGGCTTAGGGTGAAAGCAGCACTAATCCACATGCACAGCCCCAAAACAATATTTAGGAGGCAGCGTGGCCACTATCAGTAGCACATTCACCACGAGAGTCTGTGAGCTCATAAGCTTTGGATGAGAATCACTATACCAACTATGTATTCTATTCTGTGGAACAATACTCAAATCAATCAGGAAATGGTTAGTTAACTCCAAAATACTCTTGTCACTATTACTCCAGAGGACAAATCAAGGTCAAAAGTATACCATGGAAGATTCACTGCTGGCTCTGTCTGTTGATGGCTTGGATAGCATCTTCTGGCATTATGAAAGCTAGCCAGAAGGGAAGCCATTTTCCATTCAGTTCCCACCTTGATTTCTCTGTGTCCTATATTCAAGGTGTGCTGTGTCTTCAGAAATAGGAATTTGCCATCTAGTTCTGGAAGGTAACAAAAAGTAGATCAGTCGCTTATATTGTTTGGAAAGTCTCTGGAAGCTCTATAAATATAAGCAAAGCATTCAGAGAGTGGTGTCTCACACCTGGCCCCAGAATTTTCATTTAGAAATCTTTGGCTTCTGGAAGCATAATTATAACCTCATGCAAGGTACCAGCTTATATTATCATATTCTCTCTTTCTTACACACACACACACACACACACACACACACACACACACGCATACACACACAGTAGCTCACAGCCACCTATATGTCTCTGACAGGAATATGATACCATCTTCTTCTGGCCTCCACAGTCACCAGGCATTCCCATGGTGAATATAAAGCTAAGAAGACAAACACACATAAGCTTAAAATAAAATGAAAATTCATATATATATATATATATATATATATATATATACATATATATATATATCTCAAATACACACACACATACACTATATGTCTCTGACAGGAGTCTGATACCATCTTCTTCTGGCCTCCACAGGCACAAGGCATGCACATGGTGAATATAAAACTAAGGAGGCAAACATACATAGCTAAAAATAAAAATGAAAACTCATGTATATATATATATATATGTATGTATACACATATATACATATATATCACATACACAATATATACACATATATATCTGCACCCACACACAGTAGCTCACTCTATATAATATATATATAGTAAAATAAAAATGAAAACTCATGTATATATGCATACACATATATATCAAATATACACACATACACTATATATATGTGTGTGTATGTATATATGCATATCTATTATACAGCTGTGTGTTTCTATTTTTTAAGACTGATTTCAGAATTCAAAGGCAGTCATAATTTAGATATATAAGTTATAAATAGTGGAAGACATGGTGTTACCTCAGTGTATACATACAACTGAGGGAATGTTTGTAGAGTAGGGGGTGCCTGTGTTGACTCTCAGTGACTCAGAAAAGAATAAGTGATTAAAGAAAAGGGAGCCTATGATGGATTCAGCTAAATAATGTACATGAAGTTGACAAAATAGACCCCTCCTCCTCCACTGAGCAGTAGATCAGAAAACCCTCGGGCTGACCTCTGTTAGATTTTTGAAAGTTAAGTATTTGCTTCCTATCAGAAAGCCTTTCTTTGGACAAAATAACAGAGCAATACATTTTAACCTGAAATATTATATAAAGCATGTGCCTTTTCTTGTGAGAACAGGCATATTTTTCCTCTCAGAATAATCTCTGCTTTCATATGCCTAATTAAATTTTAGAGGTCTCCTGTTTAAATAAAGATTTATTAGCTGTTAAAGTTATAGCATAATTCTTCTGCCACCTACAAGCTATCCTTGAACATATTTATAAGCAGACTCATTTATCCACTATAAAAATATGAGTGATTTAATGCTGTTATGTTATTGGTGTCAATTACCCCAAATTCAGCTTCACAACAGAGCTTCCTGATGATGCAGTCACTGGACTCAGAATGCCCATGTGTTTGAAGAAAGAGGGGTCATGAATCTGAACTACTAAGTGTTTGAACTAGTTAAGCTAATGGAAGCAGTCACCCTGTTGAGAACCCTGAAAGCAGGGCTAACACGAGGTTGCATGCCTTTCTGTGTACAGACATGGTCACATCATGACAAAAGCCCCTCGAAGTGGGCAAATAAATGCCGTGACACGGAATCATTGGCATGCGCAGAAGAGCTCCCTGGACTCATAAACATTGACTATCATATTTTGAAAAAATAATCAAATACTGTCAGCCTTACAAATTCCCCTTTGTCTTGAATTTTTAGCTGTAACTTCACCAACTCAAAATTTTGGCCACATACCTACAACACTCAGGAGTATTCGGAAGCATTTGAAAACGCACGGTCCTGTTCAATGAGTGGATGTCTAAGCATTGTTTTCAAAATACCTGCTTCTGATCAGAACTATCTCGGACATGGAGGCTGGGAATGTAGCAAGGATACCCAGAGTTCCAGGCCAGCATTGTCTTAGTACCTAAAGTACTGAATCCCTGCACCCCCATTCAGAGCTGGGTGTGATAATCTGTGGCTATAACCCAGGTGCTGGAGGGGCAGAAACCAGAGGCTCCTGGGACAGTCATTCTAGCCAATTGTTGAGCTCCAGGGAGGAAGGAGAGAGGGAGGGAGGGAGAGAGGGAGGGAACAGGGAGAGAGGGAAGGAAGGAAGGAAGGAAGGAAGGAAGGAAGGAAGGAAGGAAGGAAGGAAGGAAGGAAGGAAGGAAGGAAGGAAGGAAGGAAGGAAGGAAGGAAGGAAAATGATGTGACTGAGCACTAACTTGACAAAATCTGATGTTCCAGTGCTGGACGCTGAGTTTCAGAATAAAGTCTGAATGACAATGTGGTCTGCGTTCACTTTACCTGAGGTCTGGTTTGCTCCACTGTGCCAAAGGGGCTGTTGTGCTGTTTAGAAGTCTAGCACCACTGTGTTTTTAAAGATTAAAGAAACCCATGGTTGGGAACATATACAGGCAATTGCACATTAGCCTAAATTTGTAACTTCAAATGAGAGGAATATTCTAACTCCTTAGTCTATCCTGGACTCTAGGATTATCCTTTTTCTCTTTCTGCCCCACTTTCCTGCCATGCCTCACCCTCCTTTTCAGACCTTGATACTTAAATAATGAAGCCGTTTCGCTCAGATTTATAACATTTAACAAAGGCCATCTTGTCTCTTTGTTTAATGGAAATGCAAAACACTTTCATTTTTTTATATTTGAAAAGATATATTTGGTGAATAAATGACCATTTATCACCACCACTCTCTCTCTCTCTTTTTTTTTTTTTTTTTTTTTTTCGAGACAGGGTTTCTCTGTATAGCCCTGGCTATCCTGGAACTCACTCTGTAGACCAGGCTGACCTCGAACTCAGAAATCCACCTGCCTCTGCCTCCCGAGTGCTGGGATTAAAGGCGTGCGCCACCACACCCGGCTACCACCACTCTCTAAAAATGAGAAAATTGGGTAAAAACTTATAGGGGACCTCTGGTTTGCAATGCACTTGAATGAATATACATGAATGAACATACATAATACATACATACGTACATACGTACATGCAAACATACATACATGCATGCATGCATACATACATACCTGTATGCACATACACATGTGTATGCACATGTATAATGTACATATTTGTACACAGGTGTGTCCACCTATAAGAAGATGTATACTCAGGTACTATCACAAAATAAATAAAGTACAATTTTTAAAAGATATAACTTTTAATTTCTAATTCAAATAAAATCCTCAAGCTGAATTTCTTAACTTCTCAAAACTTTGCTTCAGTTGCCTGACATACAAGTGCAGGATGTCTAGATTAGAATTCCAGGCTATAGACTGGCATTCTTCTGGGGCCAGAAATAAAAAGAGGTGACAACATTTCAGAGTTTCCATTTCATGGCTTTCATAGAATCTGAATTGCTACATTCCAGTGACTGTCACCCAAAGGTCTCCCAGGTAATTTTTATTTAGAAAAGAAAAACTCCTCACACATTTTGATAATCAAAAATGTAAGTTTAAATAGTAATTTTATATTTTAAATTTTATGCATGAGTTTGGTCTTAATTTTAAGTACTAGTTTGGTACTTCTCTGTCAGATCTACTAAATATAATACTTGCACCTTTTTGTTTCACTTTAAATAAGAGGTTGTGAAATGTGTTCTAGTATGTTTATGTTCTGTGTTAACTAGTAGGACATAAACACACTTTTTACATAGAGACTTTAATACACAGGCCATTTTGTCATTACTGACTTGTTTGCGAGTCAAAGAATTTAAATTCTAAGGCACCAGCAAATAACCCTAAAGCATTAATGTGTAAGAAACAATAAATATGCCATTAGAAGCTTTTCAAAGATCTTTCACAGCTGATGCCAGCACAAGGTATCAGTGGCTGGAAGAGAGGAAGGCCAGGTAAAATCAAACAGAGCTCACAAAATGCTGGGAAGTTCCTGGCCTACAGTTAGCAAAGGGTTTCCTGTGGGTCTTCTCTATGACTCTAAATCAAAAGCTACATCAGGAAAATGACCACACTGCCTTATTAAAGTCCCTTTGAGTTTGTTTGCCAACTGGTTTTAAACTGTCAGAGAGAAAAGAAGTAGGGAAGCTAGACTGAGATTATTTTGGAGTTTATCAGGATGTAAACCTTTAATATTGTATCCCATTCAAAAGAAAACAATTAATGTGTGTAAATATGTGTGTTTATGAACATGATTTTTCAGATTTCTTAATCAGGCTATTATAATATCCTTTGAGTCATAAAAATAGCTATTAAAATTTCAGCAAAATCATAAACTATTTGGATAATGAGTCTTCAAGGCTTAAGCATCTAGGTGTTTTACTTTGGAAATATACTTACTGCAGAGACTTTAAATATATATATATATATATATATATATATATATATATAAACTGGTATGTATCATAATTGCCTCATTCTATTAGGAACAACTTGACTATCTTAATATACTTTATTAATAACAGGAAGAGAGAATAGGAAATAATAAATTTTTATAATACCCAGAATTAAATCATTCTGGATATTTAATAACTGCATACTTTATTATATTCCGTGTGGCTTCTTAAAAAATATAGAGTAGTGATTATATGGAATTATTTAATGGGAGTTAGTAAGATGGACATTCATTTAGCACGTGCAATATGTCTTCTTTCCTTCTAGGTAAAACAATATAATAATGTTTAAGGTGTATAATAAAATGAATTTTGGAAGTTTTCCCCAATCCTGAATTAAAAGTTATATATGTTAGTCATATCTCTTGCCTCCTACTCACACACGCACTGAAACACACACTCCCACATACACATGAATATGAGCACACACACACACACACACACACACACTCAGAAACACACATAATTGTGTACACACACATGCACACACACACACACACACAAATGCACACACATACAAACACTGAGTGTTGGAAAGTGTATCATGTTCTTTTGCTTATACTGGACATCAAACATTTTCCCGTGAATTAGTTACTGTTTTTCAGAGAAACAAAACCAATAGTGCATAGCTTTGTAAAGTGTTAAATTTTAAGGTTTATAATGTATGTGAAGAAATTTATTCTGGTATTTAACTCATCTACTTATAGTAGCTGAGAAGTCCTATGATCTGAAATCTGAAGATCCAGGGGAGTCGAGTCTGTGATTCAGTCATCCTCTCTATCTGCCATCTGAAAACTCAAGAGCCAAGAGAACTGATGTCATGGTTCAGTCTGGATCTAAGTGGTTTTTGGACCTTATACTGGTCTAAGACTCAGTCAGAAACCCAAAGAACAAGTGACCCAAAATCCAAGTCTAAATTTAAGAGATGGATATCTTAGATCAACGGGGTGGGGGAAGAGAGAAGAGAGGGGAGAGGGAGAGGGAGAGGGAGGGGGCGAGGAAGGGGGAGGGGAGAGGGGGAAGGAGGGAGGGGGAGAGGGGGAGGGGGAGGGGGAGGGGAGGGGGAGGGGAGGGGGGAGGGAGAACGAGAACATCTTTATTCCTCTATTTATTCTTCTATCTCTCTATTTTGGGCTCACTATGTTGGGTAAGATCTGTTCAAATTTGTGACAATACTGTCTTTACTTAGGCTACTGACTAAAATGCTAATCCATCCCATACAAGGCAGGCACACAGGCATACTAACAAAGGCCAGTTGTATGGACCTCCCTTTTTATCTAGTCAACTGAGCACATAAAAAGTAGTTAATTCCCATCTTATTTCCTCTCAAAACGTTCCCTTCACATGCCTTTGGTATATGATTTCTGCAAAACTTTTGCCTACCCCTCAAGTCCATTGAAGGCTTCAGCACCATCACTTATGCCTTCAAATTTCTCTGTGTCCACCACGAGAATATAAGTGATGTATAAACTTCTCAATTGTATTGGTTTTCTTTTAGCTACAAATTACTCTTCTGTACCTTGAGTCCTGTAATTCAAACTTGAATGTGTATATCTAAGTAGGCCACACATTTTTTAAATTAGGTATTTATTTAGTTGACATTTCCAATGCTATCCCAAAAGTCCCCCACATGCTCCCCACCCACTCCCCCATCCACCCATCCCCACTTCTTGGCCCTGGCGTTCCCCTGTACTGAGGCATATAAAGTGTGCACGACCAATGGGCCTCTCTTTCCACTGATGGCCAACTAGGCCATCTTCTGATACATATGCAGCTAGAGACACGAGCTCTGGGGGTACTGGTTAGTTCATATTGTTGTTCCACCTATAGGGTTGCAGATCCCTTTAGCTCCTTGGGTACTTTCTCTAGCTCCTCCATTGGGGGCCCTGTGATCCATCCACTAGCTGACTGTGAGCATCCACTTCTGTGTTTGCTAGGCCCCGGCATAGTCATGTGTATATCTAAGTAGGCCACACTTTTAACCTTTGCTGTGTGATTCTTTTGCATACTGTGCACTTCTAGATTCATCAGAAATAAACAAAAGTACAGGCCCCTATCAAAGAGAAATCAAGCTAGAATGGAGCTGGGAACTTCCTCTCTGCTGCCTAGTTTTCATAGAGCTAGAAGGTACCAGGCAAGGTACTAGATGACTAAGTCACCAAACCATCAGTAGATCCTGCATAGAAAATACTTACAGACAAAGCACAATGTACTCACTCATACACCAGTGGCAGTATGATTATGGAAGGAACCAACTATTCTATGAATGAGGTCAGCTAATGAAAGGGAAATTCAATTCATGCCTAGTACTGTAAAAAATTAATCAAGAGTTCATACCTGGTGAGTCATAGGCCCCAAAGAAGAATGTGCTTCAGTTACTATGTTAAATATACAGACGTGTTGTAGGGGCCGGATAGAAGGCTCAGTGCTAATGAGCATAGTCTACTCTTCCAGAAGTTGTGGATTAGATTCCCAGCCACATTGTGGCTCACAACCAACTGTAATTCCAGTCCCAGGAACTCGTTCCCTCTTTGTCTCCATGGCAATGCCATGGATGTGGTGCAAAGACATATATGCAAGCATACACTAAGGTACATAAAATAAAAATAAATAAAATCTGAAAAATGGGCATTTGTCAAACTTGCTTCAAAATGTTTATGTTGATGGTCATAAACAGTTACGACTATAATCCTGCCTCAGAGAAGCTTCTCCTTGCAGTGAGCAGTGGTTGACTGTAGAGACTCCTATCTGAAAAAATGATGAGATTACGTGGTGGTTAAGTGCTCAGCTGAACCTAGGGCATCTGTATCAACTACTCCAAAGGCCCAGGGTACAGAACAGAATGGGGATGGAAAGAAAGTAAGAGAACAAGGAGGAATTCTCTTTAGAACATGAGCATGAAATTATACTATTTGTGAGTGTCTGCACGAGATTTAGCCATGTAATCTTCTTGCATGGAGTAGGTCAGGAGGCTCCATCTCTACCCAATGGATGTTGAGGGAGAAGTCAATATTTCTTCTGAGTGTGGCTGCTAATATGTTGTCCATGCTCTGGTGGATGAAGCAATACCCATGCACATGTAGGCACCATAGAATAGAGTCTGTAATTTTGTTTTCTTAGAGAGAGAGAGAGAGAGAGAGAGAGAGAGAGAGAGAGAGAGAGAGAGAGAGAGAGAGAGAGAGAGAGAGAGAGAACTCGGGCCTTTTAGTTTAATTTATGATTTATTCCCATTCACTCGCAATTAGTTCTCACTAGAAACAAAGCATACATTTATGTTGACTCTCCTTGAAATTACATTTTTTCTCTCAAGCTTTGATTCCATTGAATGTAGCTTTGTGTCTTGGTGTTCTCCTTTCTTAGAATGAGTTCTTTTATTTAGCAGACTTTGTTTTTTATTCACAGGCTCCTCTAAGTGTATCCGCAATCCCTACAGATTTGACCAGGTCTAATAATTATGTATAAATCAATAACAGCTCCTTTTGTGAGCTGTGATTTCAACAAAAAAAATGGATCAAGAAGAATTTAGTGTGTGTGTGTGTGTGTGTGTGTGTGTGTGTTATGGTGCAAGGGCTAGATCTTTCCTATGAATGCTCTCAGTTTAGTCAGTTTAGTCTTGCAGAGTCCCTATAGGGCAGATTAGTTGATTCTGTAGATTTTTCTTGTATCCTTGACCACTCTGTCTTTTATCCTTCCTTCCTCTTTTCCACAGGATTCCCCAAGCTCCACTTAATGTTTGGCAGTGGGTCTCTGCATCAGGTTCCATCAGTTCCTAAACCAAATTCATAAACTAAATACAAGAGTACATCAAAAATATCATCCACTATGATCAAGTAGGGTTCATCCCAGGGATGCAGGGATAGTTCAAGATATGAAAATAGATCAATGCAATCTACCAAATAAACAAACTAAAATAAAACAAAACAAAGCCCACATGATCATTTCATTAGATGCTGAGAAAGCCTTTGTCAAAATCCACCTTCCCTCAGGATAAAGGTCTTGGAAAGATCAAGGATTCAAGGCACATACCTAAAGACAATAAAAGCCCTATACAGCAAACCAATAGACAACATCAATTTAAATGGAGAGAAACTTAAAACAGTCCCACTAAAACAAGGGACAAGACAAGACTGTCACTCTCTCCTTATCTACTCAGAATAGTACTTGATGTTTTAACTAGAGCAATAAGAAAACTAAAGAAGATCATGGTTATACACATTGAAAAAGAAGAATTCAATTATCACTATTCACAGATGGTATGATAGTATGTTTAAGTGACCCCAGAAATTCTACCAGGAAATTCTTACAGCTAATAAATACCTTCAGCAAAATAGCTGTATACAAAATTAACTCAAAAAAATAAAACAAAAAAACAAAAACAAAACAAAACTCAATAGCCTCCCTTTATGCAAATGATAAATGGGCTGAAAAAGAAATTAGAGAAACCCTTCAAAATAGCTACAAATAATATAAAATATCTTGGTGAAACTGTGACTAGGCAATCCCTCAGTAATGTACCCAACTATGTCCTTTTACTGCTCTACTGAATTGCACCCACTTCATTATTGATCATGTTTCTGTAATGGTACATTTGCCAAGGAAATGATGACTGTGCTATAAAAGAGGACACTCCATAGGATCTTGTATCTATACAGTTTGTTGCTGCTGTTGAGTCCTCCTGCCCCCAATTAATGGACTGGACATGTATTCTAGATGAATGGTGATAGATACAACATCAGACCATCTCATATGTCCTGTCTGGTATCTAGGGATACTCCAGTGTGAATGGTTTATTAGAGCATAAAAACAAAATACTTCACATTAAATTTCTTTTTTAAATTTCCATGATTTCTACATGGAACAAATAGCCTGTATGAACACCTTTGTACATTTTTCCATGTCTTTTCTAATTCATGGTCTTTATTTTTATTTCAGAAAGCTAACTATTTTAATTGTACTCTTTGTCACTCCTGTCAATAAGCCATTGTCCAACAACCTTCTGTGTTTAACTCAATAAATTGTTAATTTAAAAGAAATTCATTTATTATTTTTCATGTGGTACAGAATTAAAGATGGAAAAGACCATAGTCAGTCAGGGTTCAATGAAAAAGAAACTCCACAGTCATTTGATCATGAAAAGCTTAACAGGAGAGTATTATTAATGACAAGAAAGGATATCGTCTTAGGAATAGGCATTCTCACCAATGGAGGTGGGGTGAGAAGACTACAGAAACAGGCATAGCAAATGGCCAAAATTGTTAGGCTGGAGCTGCTCAAGATCAGTCTCCTTGAGAGCCATCATGACCATGGGTTGCTGGGTAGCACAGAAATGTTTTGCTATGGTGGAGCTCTGTGAGCTTCCTTCTAGGTTGCTACACGCGCCACACAAGTGGTGATGCTGACAACATGAGCCGGTACTAACAGCCACTTAAAAGAGTTCCACTAAAACAAGGGACAAGACAAGACTGTCATTCTCTCCTTACCTATTCAGAACAATACTTGAAATTTTAACTAGAGCAATAAGAAAACTAAAGAAGATCATGGTTATACAAACTGGAAAAGAAGTCAAATATCACTATTTACAGATGGTATGATAAGTGAACCCAGAAATTCTACCAGGGAGCTCTTACAGCTAATAAATACCTTCAGCAAAGTAGCTGGATACTAAACTCGAAAAACAAAAACAAAAACAAAAACAAAACAAAAAACAAAACTCAATAACCCTCCTTTATACAAATGATAAATGGGCTGAAAAAGTAATTAGAGAAATGACACCCTTCAAAATAGCCACAAATAATATAAGATATCTTGGTGAAACCGTAACCAAGCAAGTGAAAAACTGCACCTTACACTTTAGGAGCAGGCTAAGGTCACACCAGAACCAGGAAGAAAAGCCTTCTTATATCCAGTGTCTCTCCAATGCCCTCTACTGAAAGTTTATTATTATGCAGCTAGCAAGGGAGATCCCATTTCCATAGTCTGTTATGTAAAGAACAAATATACACACCAGAAAATAGCGTTTTATATCTGACTAAACTACTTCCCCTGGCCATACCTTGTACCTTTCCTAGAATGATAGATCCATGACCATGAAGCCCTTTCGATTCAAGGCACTAAACTTTACTTCCTGCACAAGTTGAGCTGATGTGATCCAGTTGACTCTCAACCACCCACTGGTTCAGACACTTCCAATCTTCATCATCCCTGGTTTACAGTGGTTTACACATTTTGGTCAATGTTTTAATGTGGTATCTATTATTGTAGCTATGTATAATCTCAAGACAGAAAACATAGATGTCAGAGACAATGACACAAATAATTGTTCAATTTAGTGATTTTTTATCTCTTCCCTCCATTTTAACCCACTTTATGAGAACCAAATGACCCAAGGATAAGAGGGAGAAAAAAGTTTTATAAAATGTTGATGAAGAGAGACATTGAGAAAGCAGGCTAGGTAATTAGCCCTTAAAAAGCTAAACTTGACAACACAGTGGCATTTTCCTTTTAATGGTTGTTGCAAATCAGTGACTTGAAATATTTGACACAGTGTAAGTCCTGTAAGTCACACTGACCTAGTAACAAAACCCAGACTCCTAACAGCAAGAAACAGTACAGCTCTTCTTTATTTTTTACACCTCAGCAGCAGCAGTGACCCTGGGTGGCTACATACCAATAGTGTGGAGGCCTTCAGGTTACTACTGACATCTCTGTTTGTCAGGTGAAGTTATTTCCAAAAACTTTCATTTATTTAATCCTCCAGCTGTCTAAAAAATCTTTATGGGTGACCATTTTTAGCCTGCCCTTTTCCCCTTTGCTCTCTGAACCCATCCATATCCTCCCTTGAGGCCCCAAAAGGTCTAAGATCAGTGGTAAAAGAAAGTAAAAAAAAAAAGAGATGTCTAATGATACCCTCGTCATCTGGCAACCTTCCGTAAAATGACTTTGAAGAGAAGCTGGTGGCAGAGATGCCACCGTGTTTTTATTCCCACTATCACAACACAAAATAATTAGTGGGTAAAAATACTTTTTGTTTAATAATTGCTGTTCTTCATTAATGTGAACCAAGGGGACAGTCTGGGGGACACAATAACAGCTGCCCCCACATTTCATTATCACCAAACTTCACATTTCACACAAAAGCATTGCCAGCGCGGCCTTACAGCTTTAATTAGTTTCTGCCATAGCTGTGAAGGTCAGCCAATTATTGTGTGTGAAATTTCAATATGCAATGGCTGAATCGAAGCACACATTGCAACAGTGTAGGGATTCTACCATGCTGTGAATCCAGCTTTTTGCAACCCACTTTTTGAAACACAAGGTAACATAAAATAATCATCAGGTATGCATGGCTTCAAGGCTTACTGGTTAATTGAACATGTGCTTAATGGGGGAAAACACATAATTTCTGATTGTTTCTTAAATTCCCTCTTATTACATTGTCATTATCTATGACACATTGTTAAGGGTGAATTGTGCTTCATGATTAACTCACCCTAACTCACTTAGACCTCCATGAAAACATTTGATCTGAGAATCAAGCCTAGTTTCATCAGATTTACATGATAGCAAGTTAGCATCTATGTTTATATACATGTGTAAATATATACACATCCTCATATATTTCGAGAATTGGTAAGAATATATGCCTAAACATGCATAGCTTAAGTATTATATATTAAAATATACACATGTTTAAACATGAGTCTATAAGCTTGTATTAGAGCAATTTAAGAATGTTATTTGCTGAAAATGTTGCCGAACTAAAAATGTTTTATCAGGGACTCACTTCATTTAGGATCAACACACCAGGTGCATGCCTTTAATTCCAGCACTTGGGAGGCAGGGGCAGGAGGATTTCTGAGTTCGAGGGCAGCCTGATCTACATACAGAGTGAGTTCCAGGACAGCTAGGGCTACACAGAGAAACCCTGTCTCAAACAAACAAACAAACAAACAAACAAAAAGAATCAACAAGGCGACACTTGGAAACAGCCTGGAAGTTCATCTTTTCCTGCTCGGTGTATTTCATAGATGAGGAACCAGGCTCAGAAGTGACACATGCTTTACTAAAGTCACTTTGCTCCTTAATGAAACACAGAGGCTAAAATTGTAACTTCTTTGCTGCCTTATGACTGATTGGGGGTTTCTGAGACAAGGACTTACCATATATATGCTCCACGCTGACCTCGAATTCTTTGCTATATTCCTCACTGCACCCAAGTGCTGTGCTGGGATTTCAGGTATGCATAACCACGCCCAGTTCCTTTCACCATTTTTTTTAATGGGGTAGTTTGACCACCACAAAAATGCAGACTAGATTGTATCATTCAATTGATAATGGTCCAATATTTGCTCAGAAGTTTGCATGAGTTTGAAGCCAATTTGTCTTATTTGTTTTGTATTGCACACCCACTGTCTAACAATCCCTAAGGAAACAAAGGCTTATGGAGTTCTTCTCCTTGTGGACTCCCTGAAAAGCATTGTTGATGTCTGAAATGAATAAAATATTCTTAATGAGTTGATAGATCCACAAGGTAAGTAAGACAAAGAAGAGGAATAAGAGGGGGAAATAAAGACAGGACAGGACCAAGGAAGGAAGACCAGGGATGTGGGTGCAGAAGAGAGAGAAACTACAGAATGTTGGTCAGCAGCATGCTCAGCCACCACTGCTAGGTTCCAGCATGATGTATTCACTCCTCCAAGTCTGACAGCCACTACTGCTAGGTTACAGCATGCTGTCTTCACTCCTCCATGTGTGACAACAAAGGTTTCTCACACTGCCACCCCATGTTTCCAGGTAGGAGCAAAAGAACAGCTAATCCATGGAAGTATCACAGACCTAGATGTGGATTTGAATAGGATGTGTTTTATCTTTCCCTTCCCAAATAGAGAATGGACTTCATTAAGATGAGTTACTCTTTTGATCCTTTTCTGATTTCCAAGGTAACCAGGTAAAGAAGCCTTAGGGTAGAAAGCCTTGGAAACCAAAGACTTAACAGAGTTCTTGGATTGTATGTAGTGGTGACCTGTGGGAGAAAGTTAAGATTGCAAAGAACTAAGGGGTGTGACTAAGCAGTGAGAAATCATTGGTGGATGTGTGTGGTTCTTCCACGTGATTAAAAAATCAAAAGAACAGGGCGAAATAGCTTCTCCAAGGAACTGTAAGGGCCAGCACTCTCCAAGTTACTATCGCCATCTGGAATAACAAGTCTTTGTTGAAGCTGGAGGAGAGAAGGCCATATTCTGAGCTTCTACCCACAAGATGCTAGTGACACTTCTTCCTCAGTTCTGACAACCCAAAAGGCCTCCAGATTTTGCAAAATGTATCAAATCCTGTCCCCAGTGTAAATCACTAGGTAAAGAAAAAAGGACTTTCATTTCTGAATTTAAAAAGGAGAAAACCTAAATAAGTTTTCAGGAGGAAAAGACAGGAGAATTGAAGAGTGGATCCAAAGGAAGGATAGGTGATGTAGAGAGAGCCACATTGGGAAGGATAAAGAGATGGAACCATGCCTTCTATCAGATAATGGACTTGTCTTCTTGGTGACTCAAGTAAAGGTTATGCAACAGGCAGCTGATCTTAAGAGCAATTAATTCAGTGGGTCTTATCTCTTAAGTAACAATGAGGATGATCTTCACTGATGACTGGAAATTCTTCTGAATTTTGGGCAGCAGACTGTAGGTCACTACACAACTTTATACCAGAATCAGAAGAAAAAAAAAAAAAAACAGAGAAAAAGAAAAAAAGCAGACCTAAGTTGCCATAGTTATTGCTTCCTCAATTGGTCTTTTCTTAATTTACTTAATAGTGGACACTTCTTTCAACCTAGAATGATCAAATCAGGGTAGCACAAGGACAAGAAACTAAAGCTAGATAGAATAAGAAATCTGGGTGAGTGCATATGACACAGTCTTGGTATCAGACAAGAAAAAGAGCCACAGCTTGGGAACTCATCAAGGTATCATGAACCCCAGTGTTTGCTCTGTGGACCACAATCTAGTCTCTACATCAGATGCTCCCTGCTGAAGCTGGCGCCTCTATCCACCCTACCCAGTGATATTTGGCAGCATCTGAACACAATTTTTGTCACTGACGATTGGTGGTGAGCTTTGGCATGCTGTAGTATGTGGCAGAGAAACTACTGGATCTATGGACAGAAGGGGATGAGGGGGTACTGTTAACCTTCCTGTAATGATCATCATTGCCACTAATACATCATTAATGTCACTGTTCAGAAACCCACTCCCACATTGAAACTATCTTTTTAGTTACCTAATAGAAATTCTTAGGCCATCATCAAAGAAAATTAACCTGTTATGTTTTAGCACCATTTTGGAAAGAACAGATTTCCAGTTTCTTCTTTTATTCATTCATACATTCAATGGGTCATCCAAAATTACTTACCAACTCTTAAAGCACACCATGACAATCACTAAGCATGAAAAAAATAAATAAATAAAAAATAAAGAGACAGCCATGAACGCAGAGAAAGCCATCGATACAAACTGTTCTTCCAAATTCCTTTACTGAAGACCTAACCTCCAAGATAATTACTCTTAGAAATAGGATCCAGAGGAGGAAGTTAAAGTTAAATTAGGCCACAGTATGAACCCCTTGCAGACAGCCAGTGCCTAAAATCTAGCACATTAGACCTCACGTGAAATTGTTAAACTAGCTATTTAAATCTCCCACTTCCAGATTCTGAACTATGAGAAGAAATATGTCATATGCTTAGACCACCAATCTGAGCAGACATGTTCTCTGTTTCCTTCAGCTTTGCCAGCACGGTAAAGACTATGATTCCAATCCTAGCATCTAACCCTTAAAACACCAAAAGCTCATCATTGTGAGCCACAGTTTTTTCATTTATAACAAGACACACACAGAGAGACACACACAGACACATACACACACACACACACACACTAGCGGATGCTGAAGGAGTTTAATGAGAGATCATGGAAGACTGTCTAATTTTGTCATAGAAAAAGACATGCCAGTCCCTCAGCAGATAATAGTCCCAATGTCCCCTAGGATTGGAATTTATTCAAAGTTTGTTTTCAAGAATCATTTGGTTTATTACTCCTAAGTGTTTTAATAGATGTTGGCCCAAAGAGGCTGAAGTTTTGTTTCTGCCAAACATCTCCCAGTGGATTTTAGTAATTAGAACATTCTCAGTGCCTAACAGACAAAACGCCAACAATGAAGTTGCTGTCTGTCACCAGTACAGGAACCAATTATAGAATTTTGAAGATTGGCCCCTGACTAGTACCTGAAATAAAATAAGTATGTAGTTCCACCTTAAAATTAAATGAAATTCAATGAAGCATAACTATGTTTATTTCTAGCATGCAAACTACTTAAACCCATATCACAGGACATAAAACGGAGCGATAATGAACCCACAGCCCATAGACCTATCTGTTTCTCCAGGTTACTACATGCTCATATGTGCCAAGTACTGTGCTCAGCTACAGCCATCTGCTAGCTCATATAATCCACACACCCCTTCCTTCATTAGCACATCTGGTTAGGATATGAAATGAGGCACACGAGCCACCATTGGATATCACTGTAGTTCCATGCTCCATGTGATGAGCAAGGCAGTATAAACCGACTCCTCTTGCCAAGACAAGCAGAATGGTAACGACACCTCCAAGTGCTGGACGGGGGCCCACAACAAGAATCTCAGCCAGTTTCATTTGGCAAAAATTATCACAAGTTTCAGAAACATTTCTCGGGACATTTCTCTGAAGCATGTGAGGGTAGTCTTATCTTTCCCTTCTGTGAAATATCAGCAAAGGACACAAAGACTGTTTTCATGAAGAATTTTCACTCTGCTGCTCCTTAAAATGCACAAATTCACACAGAACTTATGGTCGGGGAGGGAAAAGGCCTGGTTAGTGTATTCCCCTGAGAAGCAGGAAATATGGCCCCTGTTGCTGTGCAACCAAGTAAGGACACCAGATCTTCCAACAGGTCCCTCTAACAGAGAAAACAAAAGATGAGTGAAAGGCAAGTACCCATTAAACCACACCCTTCCCTGTTTCCTCCAAGCTCCACCATCAAACTGGAGCCAAGGAGTTAGAGGCTTTAAAGTGTCCTCAGACTTTGGTAGGCTTATTTATGCTCTGGGTTCATTAGTGTGTGGAGGGACGAAGGTGGGGGGACAGAGGGCTGAGGCCTTCTCTGCCTTTAACATTATTATGTCAACAGTATATCAGCTTGAATATAAGCATTTGGGCTATGCTTTTTATGAAAGAAGGAAAACATTGAGATACCATCCTGTACTCAGAGCAAGGTGAAAACATAAAAAGTGATTAGTGAAGTAGACTGGGATTGCTCTTCATTATCTCTCTGAAAGCAGAGGGAGAGGGAGTCTTGTAATTCTCCCTGAGCTTGCTTTCTTTACTGGGACTCAGGTTCCTTGGCTTGCACTGTCTTCCAAAAGTTCATGCTAAGTTCTCCATCCAAGAGGTCTTCTTTTGTTTTTGCTTGTCTCTACACTGCATATTTTTGCTTTTTGTGTAAGTATTCTGTATTTAAAAAGCATTCTAAACTTTATGTATAGCCACAAAAATAAACAATTATGTCTGTGTACTGAACCAAAAACAGAAATGTAGGTCCATGGATTCTAACACAGGACACAGAAATCAAACAGCCTCAACTACCTGACAGGCATTGGCAAGATAAAGAGATGACTCAGTGTTTAAGAGCATCTTACATTGGGTTCATACAAAAGACTCAGGTTCAAGTCCCAGATTTGGATACCAGCTCCCACATGGCACAACTTAAAATCACCTGTGACTCCAGTTCCACAGAACCTAACATCATTCTCTGGCTTTCATGAGTATCTACAGGCATCTTGTGCACATGCATGCACTAAAACACACATGTATATGCATGAGATGGTAAGGCTCCATGATGCACCAAAGAATGATTTCTGGAACTCAAATAGTATGTAAATTCAAAGAGTGTTTTATTCTGCAGAAATCCAGCATGCTGAGATCTCCCATTACCAAGACAGAGAGACAACCAAGTGAGCTTGTAGCCCTGATATAAAGCACATTAAGGAATTCTGGGTTAGGTGACCTCTATGTTAATCTATTGGGTCCATCTCTACAGACATTACATTACCAGGGTCTGGGGCAGGAAACTGGCTGGGGAGGTCTGGAAACTGTTGCTGAGGAAGTAGCTGAGGAAGTCTGGAAACTGATGCTGACCTATTGTCCTTGCCTCAGGCCAGGTGACAGGGCAAATTCTGAGGCCTCGACTTGCCTGAAATTGCCCAGTTCTTGGAAACAAAGACTTAAGGGTAGTCTCCTTAACTGTCAATTTGAAGCCTGTCATGGAATCAGCCTAGCCTTCTCAAAATAAAACAAAGAAATCTTAAAATACATCAGAAAAAGAAGGCTGTCATTTCAATGTATAGAGCTAGAAAAACCATGTAGAATAATTAAATTAGATACCTATCTCTCACCTATACATGGATTAAGAATGGATAAACATAGCCGATGTGGTGGCACACACCTTTAACCTCAGCACATGGGAGGCAGAGGCAGGTGGATTTTTGAGTTCGAGGCCAGCGTGGTGTACAGAGTGAATTCCAGGGCAGCCAGAGTTATACAGAGAAACTCTGTCTCAAAAAACAAAAAAACAAAACAAAACAAAAGAATGAATAAACATATTAATGCAAAATATGAAAGTTTGAAACTGCTAAAATAAAATAAATGCAATACCTCAAAATAAAGGCACTGACTAGGACTTTCTAAGAATAATTCCAAAAGCATAGGGAAAGCAAATGGAGTCATGTGGAACTGAAAAGCTTCAGCACAGCAAAGGAAACTACCACTAGAGTGAGGAGACAGCCTGAACAAAGAGGAAAATGTGCCTTCTACACATTGATTAGTATCTAGCAGCTATAAAGAACTACAAAAACTAAGCACCAAAAGAGAAAATAATTGCCTTATGGTCTGATCAATAAATTAGACTAATGAATGCACTGAATAGGTAATTCTCAAAAGAACAAATGAACCATACAAATTCAAAGAGTGTCCCATTAACTTAGCTAGAAGAGAATCAAAAGGGGAAGACTACCCTGACGTTCCATCGCACCCTACTCAGAGTGGCCATCACCAACAGAATAAAGAAGCACATGTGTGGAGGGAATTATACACTTGTAGGGAGTGTTAAGTGGTGCAATGCCTATGGAAGTTGGCATGAAGAATCTAAAAAATTAAAAACAAAACCTAAAACATACACAGCCTTATAACCCAACTACACCAGCCCTGGGCATTTACTTGAAAGGCTCTTAGATCACATAGCATAGAGGTACAAAGTATTTTTGCTTAATACAACACTATTCACAATCACCAGGAAATAAAACCAGACAAAATGTCTGTTAACAGATAAATGATTTTTTTAATGTGTTAAATATACATGTGGTATAATTTTCAGCCATTGAGCAGAATTAAATGACTAAATTTTCAAGAAAACAAATAAATGTGTTTTAATTAACTAGATGAAACAAATCAAACTCACAAAGAAAATTACTGCATGCTTTCCTTCTCACATAGGTAGAAATAAATAAACAAGAGAGAGAGAGAGAAATCATAAAAATAGAAATGGGACCATGAAAGGTAAGAGGAGATCTTAAAGCAGGGGAGGAGAGACAGAGCAGTGAATTTCATGTGATGTGAGAGAAAAAGAGGGACTATTTGCAGGGATGAAGGGGAGGAGCGATGAGTGAAGGCACTGGGGAAGATAAATAAGAACAAAGCATGATGACATGTATCTGTGAATATGCAATAAAGTTACCTATCATGTCATGTGTTGACTTTAAAAATTAAGGAAAGATGCTATTTACTTACTTATTTATCCAGTATAATAGTCAATGTGACTAGATTTGACTTTTTGACAACACAGCCCTTTTAGTAGTTTAAAGAAAATAAAATTTAAAAATTTTGTGCAAGAATTTTCTTGTCAAAGAAAAATTATTGAGAAGAATCTTGAAAACTTTTATCACATGGTTCTGCCTCCCTCAGACAGCAGATAATGTATAGAGAAATGGAATAATGGAGCAGAGGTCTGTATAAAGTAGGGAGCTGGAATAACGCATTTTAGGTAATGGGGAGCTGCTGTCCTCAGTGACTTGACTAATGGGTTCCTTCTAACAAGCAATAAACAGCTCTCTGGAAGCCATTTTTTACATCACTTACAAAAACATCTTCCAAGGATTTCTCTATTATGGTTTCCTAGCCCCTGGGATTCAATATTTTGAGAAATACCTTTAAGCCAACTCAAGTTATGGACATTTTCCTGTTTCCACTCAACTCTTGCTTTCAGTTCCAATATTTCTAAGAAAACATTGATTGATTTACTGTGGTAATTTATTAGATTTTTTTTTTAACACGGGGTGGAACCTCCCTGATTGTGATCTCTAGGCTCTGGATGTTTTATAGAACAAGTTTAAAATGTTCAACATAGATTGGCAAAAATGGGCTCACCTCTAACTTCATGAAAATGTCCATCAGACATGTGGCTCCTCTGCACACACTCTAACTCCACACTCCCTTGGCCATGGATTGTATCAATAATTTAGTAATTAAGGATTTCAAACAGCTGATTCCCAACTATTATGAACCAATCTGTCATGCTGAAAGTGCCAGGTGCCACAGGAGTGATGGAAGCTGTTCTACTTGACAAAAGTCATCATGGAGGCCTAAAGTTTACTTGTTGGAAGTCAGCAAAGGTCTAATTTCAGACATTAATTGTTAAGGTTACTATTGTGCCCTGTCACAATCTGTAAGATCTGCCATGTGTGTCCCTTGCAGGACTATAAACTTCCAAGCAATATTTCTCAAGGGTATTTTCCCTTTTATCTTAGTGTCCCTCATGAGCTGCAAGGAATTTGGTTATTAGCTTTTATTTATCATATATGAACTGCACAAACATCTTGTTCTCTATTAACACCTCCTTTAAAGGCAATTGGTCCCCAGTTTCTGCATTTGAGTTAGTTTGCATCCTCTGCCCTATGACTGAGACCCGGTTTCTAATTGATGCTCATTCTTCTGCCTACTTATGTTGACTGCTAACATGTCACAGTCCATAAAGAAAATGTACTTTCAAATCATGAGTTCTCATCACCCTTGCCCCAATTTAAACAGTTGCTCCCTGTCCTAAGTGAGGTGAGAGACAAACTTCCTGAATATTAATACTTCTTTTGATTTCTCTGGATCATTTAGCCTCTGTTCTACAACAAACCATGACCCTTACTGCTGAAAACTACAACCACTTTACTTAGCCCATGTGTCAGGTGTGGCTGGCCTAGCACAGATTGGTCTTCTGGAATGATCTGGTTCCACCTGCCCCTTACTATGCTCATTCATCTATCTATGGATTTTGGTGTGTGTCTGGAAATGAATGGGACCTGTCTCCACAGTTCATACTTTTCAGGAGACTAACTCAGCGTTGTTCATGGGTGATGGCTGAGGACAAAGCCCCTATGCCCCTAAGCACTGAATGTAGTACTCTGTTACAATGTCTGTAACATTTAGTTGGTCAAAGCAAGTTATTAGGTCAGCCCAATTTAAAGGGCAAGGAAATACATTCTCCCTTCCTTATGGCAAAATTCTCTGTCTGGTTTATTGCAATCACCTACAGCACCATATACTTCCTTTAGGTATTACAATCCCATATGTTCCTCATAATTTCCCCCAAATATGTACTTTATTTTTCTGTTCATCCTAGGATTAAGCCTCTTTCCTTTATATACTATTGTAGACTCAGGCATTGTGATAACAGAGTTTGGATGAAGGGACAATACAATTGCCCCCCTTCCCCCGTAAGATCCTTCACTTACCCACCTGAAAAAAAATTTTTTTTCTTATGTGAAATGGCACTTATGGATTCTAGGAACTTGAACTTGGAAATATTAGAGACTTTACTAATCATCTCATAGCATGCTATCCCCTTAGGGGACGACTCCTTCCCTCCCTTACCACCTACTCAATCCTTCTTGAAGTATGCATGATGAAGGTTCATTAAAAAAAAAATTCTAATTTGCTAAGAACTAATGCTTTTTTTTTTTTTAAATCACTTGTTTGTACTCTGCAGGAGAACCAAGCAGCTACAAAGGCTTCAACTCTTTGCCAGGTAACTTATATCAAAGCATTGGTAGTTTTCACAATGCCATTAGCTCACAAACTGTATTTCATAAGTCTTTTATGCAAGCGTTCTTCTCACTCGAGTTCTACCTTCATTGAGAACTTTGGGTATATGGAGGAGGTAATAATCACATTTCTAACCCTTTCCTATACTTCTGTGGCTCCTGGAGTTTTATTCTGCCATTCACTGCCTATTTCTTAATGATGCACTTGAATCTTTATACTGAAACCCCTTAAGATAAGAAAGAGGATCACAGATCTTGCTGAATAAGTATTAGTGTGTGAATGGTTATGATCCATATAGTCTTGAGGTTTAAATCAAATTTCATATTGAGTTTGAGCATAATGATTATAATGATGCTGTGAGGTGGGCTGTTATAGTAACTTTTATTTGCCTGATTTATTTGTCATCTTGGAGGCTTACTAGCTCCATCCACTAACCTAGTTTTAGTCCTAGAAGCATCTAGCCTCCATACAATCTGATCTAAACCTCATATTTTTCAGCCTCTGACACTTACTGATGAATACAACTATCTTTTTTAGTTCTTTCTGAACTCTGTTGGTTGGTTTAACTCAGATGCTCTGGGTCAAACTCTTCTCCTAGATGGCTTCTCAAATTGGCTTCTCTCTCTGCATCTGACTGGGTTGCTCTACTTGTCCTCAAAGTAACTCAGGCAATCTGTTCTAACCTTCTGGCTCCTTCTCATTCTCTGGCTCGTTCTGTCTTCACCTGTGTCTAACTTGTTCTCTGTCCAATCCATCTCTGTAAAACTCTCCAAGTAAAAGTATGCCCTCCTCTCTGTGATAGTCTTTTAAGATGCCCCTCCATCCTGTCTCTTGTGAGAGGTGGGCATACCCTATCTCTAATACATTCTGTCAAATCTTTCTCTGATTCATCATTTTGTCTGCTCCTCAATTAGAAGTTACTTTCAAACATGGCTGCTTCCTTCTTACAACTGACTTTACCTTCATTGTTTGGGATTAAACATGTGTACTAGGGTATGTCTGTAATCCAGCCAGAGCAGCCCTATTGCTGGATTAAAACTCCTCTACAGTTGCCCACATCTCTAGCTGCCCAACAAAGTTAGCAAAAGTGTCTGCATGGCTTACAGCATACGGGGCCCTCATTTTGTAGAAAAACATTTACTACTCAACTGACAGAATCCTACATGGATTCAGACATAGAACACTGTTCTTTTAACTGTTTTAGCAAAGGAAAGCACACTTTGCACAAATCTATTAATCCCTCCTAACTTGCCCTGATTAATGTGAAGTATAAGCTCAGCTTTCTCAAGAGAAGAGAAGTAGCCAAGTCTGCTGAAGAAAGTAAGATTGTGTGTATTAGTTGCTGGGTTCATAAGGAGTGGGTGCTATAAATAAACTGGAGAACTAGTGAAAACAAATCTCCAATCTGTCTAGCATGAAATACACATGCATTCATATTCACATTCAACCCACTGCACTGACCCAAGGTTTTCCAAAGGGAAAACCATTAAGGACAGAGCAGGAAGAGACTAAGAACTGGCAATCGCTAGTGACATGTTTACTAAATATGCTATGAACCATTAAACATAGCATTAAAAAGTAGAGAAGCCAAAAAATAATTTTTTGAGGCGGGAAGCACTGACTCAAGCTTAGACTCTCATATGTTTTTCCAGCACTTTGTAGCACTTGGCTTCACAACCGGAGTTCAGCCAAATGAATCTGCATCTTTGGAGTCTCCAGGCAACTCCCAAATTGGCATTTCTGTCACAGGAGAGCTAGCCAGGAAAACCCTTTTGGAGAGGAACCATTGGCTAGAATCATTCTAGCACCATCCAGACATCATAGTCAATTACAAACACACAAGACTAACCTGACAGCCAGCTCTGTAAGTAGTAGACACTAGACATCCCCAGGGACTTGGCTTGGCTCCAGTGAGCACTCCCTGTGACAAGAACCCTTTTATGCAAGACACTCCAAGGATTCCGCAGACTGCAGTGAGTGCACAGTTGCCATTCTACTACCCACCCTCAGAAATGCCAGGCGTCTCTGTAAACCAAGCAAGTAGAAATGCCTGGCATTAAGATCATTTCCAACATTTAAAGTAGACAAATACACTCCTAATCACATCTCCATTTTCCACCCATCTGGCACTAAATTTTTTCAGATGGTAGCCAAGAAAAAAGAAAGGAATTTCATGAAAACCCTTGGCCCATGACTTAGGCATATGAAAAGATATAGTTCTGTTTAGAAGCTTTTGTTACTGTTCTGATTTTTTTTCTTTCCCCTACAAGAAGTTCTTTGGCAAAAGACAGAAAGTTTGGTCATGAGTATTCAGATTTCTGCACAATAGATTAGTCAAATGATGTTACAGGAAGCTATTTGTATTTACAATGGGACTGTGGACTGAAGGATCAGCTTCTTGGGAAAGTGGAGAAAAAAGTGTTACACTACTAAATATTGACTGTCTGAACACCTTGAGAAGAACGCCATGTCTCCTTCCCTCACATGAGTGTGACCTTGGCAATGGGACTTGTTAAAGGAAAAATCAGATCAATGACTTGATTAGTCACACTACTCCAGAGCCATCAATAAGGTACCCATCAATAGTCACAACTTGATCAATGTCAGTCTGCTCAATTGAGCTAGATCCCTGTGACAACAGTTAACGTGGAGGTTTTTCCATATGCAGGCTATTATTCAGATTGCCACTACATGTGGATCTTGGCTCTGAAGAAGAGCTTAATGAGGCTCATGTTTCCCCTTATTCTAGCCATGAACTCTTTTGTTCAAGGAGGTCAGAGACTCAGGTGTTAATCCTGGTGAAATGCTAGGGAGCCTTCCCCAGTTTTCCTCAGAACCATAATATGGGCCTCTAACTAGCTTTTTCTCAAGAAGAAACACTTTCTTTCTATAATAAATTCTTTTTCTTTTCTTGAAAGATTATCCAGAAATGATAACAGCTTCACATTCCAGTGATCCTTGGCATTTCTCACTTGGAAAGAGTTCTCAAGTAACATTTTCTTACTTGTATTCCAATGTCATTTTACACAATGCCCTTGGAAGCTTAGATTCTAAGAACATGTGTCATGCAAGATACTCCTTCTTCAGCATTCTAAAGAGGCCTGTGGCAGAATACCAAGGCCTCCCTTCCCATTCTATACTAATCCTGGAGGAAATCTGAGTCCAGAAAGAAAGGGCCCCTAACCTTTCTGAGGCTTGACATCTGCCTCCCTGAAAGCTTCTCCCATACTCAGTCTAATCCACCTGGAGGCTCCTCGACTTGATGGAAGGTAGTTTTTAAAAAGCCGTTAGACTAAGAGCCTTGTCTTAGATTCAAAGCTTGTAGGCTGCTGAGGATGATGAGACTGGAACAAAGAGAGAGGGAAGTATTTTGTTTTTCAGGTACAATTCTCAAGACACTTTTTAGGATGAGCTCTTGTCCAAGAACAACTTTATCGGTATGAAAGTCAAGGTAAGGCTTCCTAATAGGAAGGAGGCTCTGGCTTCCCAGAGTGATGTAATGGTGAACATAAAACTCACCTCACTAACAAGAACCAAGAAGCGCAACTCTAGAAATTCACAATCCACAGTGGATCAACGGCTTCTATTCTGGATATCTTAAAGGTGACTGTTCTAAAACACCCCTCTGTCTGTGGTGATGAAACCTTGGACAGCCACGGTTATAAATAATCTGATATGTTTCTTACAGCAACTAAGGCAAAAACCTAAACTTCAAATTGAACTGGCTTTTTGATTTATGTCC
The DNA here is from genome assembly GCF_978045245.1 of Mus caroli. Lineage (NCBI taxonomy): Eukaryota > Metazoa > Chordata > Mammalia > Rodentia > Muridae > Mus > Mus caroli. The sequence goes on from NW_028227268.1 coordinate 105,425,337, forward strand.
TTGGCCAGAGAAGCAAACTCAGAGACGGAGTTTCCGACAATAATGGAGCCATATCTCTCCAAGGAGAGGGAGGGAGGGAGAATAAAAGGAAGAATGAAAAAGACAGAGAGAGAGAGAGAGAGAGAGAGAGAGAGAGAAAGAGAGAGAGAGATTGAGTAATAGGATAATTGTTTTTCAGAATCACTAAAAAAATCTAACTGTTAAGAAAATTAAAGGAGTTCAAAATGTTAGTTTTATAAAAAGAAGAAAATCTGTAAAGTGGGAATTAAGATTCCTATGTGCTCCCCAAATTCATTTGAGAGACAAATTACTTACATGTCTAATGAAAGAAAAGCTTGCTCAATTTTAGTAAATTTCTGGTGTTGGGGAATTTCTTGTATGGAAAAATATTTGCCATTAATCAACAGCTTACTGTTTCCTCTCTCACATATACATGATCTGACTATAGATATATACACTATGTTCATCACTATTGTTCTTATGGCAGTCTGGAAATTAACAGGCATCATCATAATGCAGCCTCTAAAGTGGATCGATACATGAATATTAAAACTTGTGAAAACTAGTTGAGGGAAAGGAAGTAATGTGTACAATTCTGATGATAACAAAATACTATTCTGACAATAATGAAATCTCTGACAAACACTCACAGCAAATATCTTAGCTTCATGTTTTCCTAAAGTGATAGCCTAGAAAGATCCTGACTTATACAAGGTTGCCCTGCCAGAAAGCTATGACTGACATTCCTGACTCCCAATCTCATGCTTCTCTAGTAAAGACACTTCATTTGATCTCAATGGGACACATTCCAGAAAAACTAATAATGTCTTCAGGTGTTGTGTGATCAAATGATTGGTTTTTGCCAAACTTCCATTCTTCTGGCAAAAGATGCCTGTATTTTTCATGATCTAAAAGAGAGGTCATTTTACTCACTGAACAACAGTAGAACTCCTCTGCATTGCCAAGTTTACACAGATCAGATAAAGTGCAAATATGTGAGGTTGGAAGCTAGAGAGTTGCCAGGAGCTGAAGAACAGTGCATTTATAGATGCCCCAGGTTTGGTTCTGAGTGTTTACATACAGCCTTAGGACTGGATGGGCTTAACTCTGATTCCAGGGGATCCAGCATACTCTTCAAAGCTCCAAAAGGACCAGACATAGTGTAGCTACAAACATTTATACCGATAAAAAAAACCCAAATCATCAAGATATAAGATTATAGTGATTTTATATTCACCAATTGAGATAATGCAACTAAGACCAACTTGAGATTAAATAAATTGGAGAGCTTTACAACTTTTCACTACTTTCAAAAGTTAAAGTATAGGTTTTCAATGAGACAAAATGAAGAAATGATTACAGTGATATGCAGATGTTATTTTAATGTATTGCTCTGTATTTGTTTACTACATTTCAGTAATGAATGAACATAATAATTTGTAATAATGATGTGTCTTGCCAGTTAACTTCTAGTTTAAATAAAAGTCAATGGAGAAAGCTTTTAATCCCTGAAAGTTATTGTATAAGAGAAAAAAAATTCCATTATTATTTTGTTCACCCTTCTAAGTAGGGCTGAAGTATCCACACTTTGGTCTTCCTTCTTCTTGTGCTTCATATGGTCTGTGAGTTGTATCATAGGTATTCCAAGCTTTTTTCCTAAAATCCACTTATCAATGAGTAGATACCATGTATGTTCTTTTGTGACTGGATTACCTTGCTGAGAGTGACATTTTCAAGTGCTATCCATTTGCCTTCAAATTTCATGAAGTCATTGTTTTAATAGGTGAGTAATAATCCATTATGTAAATGTACCTCCTTTTCTGTATCCATTCCTCTGTTGAGGGACATATGAGTTGCTTCCAGATTCTGGCTATTATAAATAAGGCTGCTATAAACATAGTGGAGCATGTGTCCTTGCTATATGTTCGAGCCTCTTTTGGATATATGCCCAGGAGTGGTATAGCTGGGACCTGAGGAACTGCCAGACTGATTTCTAAAGTGGTTGTCCCAGTCTGCAATCCCATCAGCAATAGAGGAGTGTTCCTCTTTCTCCACATCCTTGCCAGCATCTGCTGTCACCTGAGTTTTTGATCTTAGCCATTCTGACTGGTGTGAGGTGGAATCTAAAGGTTTTGCATTTCTGTGATAACTAAGGATGTTGAACATTTCTTAAGGTGTTTCTCAACCATTCAGTATTCCGCAGTTGAGAATTCTTTGTTTAGTTCTATAGCCCATTTTTAATAGGGTTATTTGGTTCTCTGGAGTCAAACTTCTTGAGTTCTTTGTATATACTGAAAATTAGCCCTCTGTCACATGTAGGATTGGTAAAGATCTTTTCCCAATCTGGAGGTTGCTGTTTTTTCCCCAATGACAGTGTCCTTTGCCTTACAGAAGCTTTTCAATTTTATGAGATCCCATTTGTCTGTAGTTGATCTTAGAGCCTGAGCCATTGGTGTTCTGTTCAGGGAATTTTCCCCTGTGCCAATGTATCCTAAGCTCTTTCCCACTTTCTCTGCACTCTTGCCATTAGTGGATTTCCTCTATCACTCCACCATCTTTGTCCCTATTCTCCCCTGATACAATACCTATGCATTTCTTTTGTTAGCATCAAAATGTGTTAGCATGTTCTACACCTCCACTCCTGACTTCAAAATCTGTATCCTCGGAGAAATGCATTCACACCTGAGAAAGCAAAAACTCAATATCCCAAAGAAACTAATGCTTTCTAACAGACACAAATCCATCCTTTCCACCTTATGACTCAGCAAGAACTATAGCAACATGGTTGACTGATGGGCTTGTATGGGTCAAGCCACCCCCATCCTCCACTTAGACCATTCATTGGCCTCCCATGGCATTCACTTGAATCATATCATTGATCCCTTCTAACACCTTCTTCATTCAGCACCAGGAAAATTTGGGGAAGCCATGGACAAAGTCGACTTTTTGATATAGCACCCACCTTTTCTCCCCATATATGTCTGAGTACACACATCATGATTCAAAGACTTCTCAGCACCCTTGCCCTATGGGCCCCTTCAGTCTTCCTCATCTTTCTCTAACATTGTATGCCCTAAGACTTACTTGAAACCAGAAACCATCTTTCATCTTCTTGAATATGTAATCTTCATAAATATTTTACTTTCTGCAAGGTACATTATTCCCACTCTATTCCACCTAGTTTAAAGCCAGGTATCTTCCATTTGATGATTATCATCACCCTCCATTTATCCTATAGACATTATCAGAGTCTCATAGTGTGATCTCTCAATAAAACTCACATCTTCACTCCAATAACTGAGAAAATGACTTCTGTGTTGTTTCTTACTGGGAATATAAGCATGGGAACATGGGACACTCCATGACAATACCATACAGAACACCTGATGGATTCAAGTGACCTGAGAAAACATCATAGATTTTTATGATGTGCCAGATTGGGGTTTACAATCTGAATGGCCATAGGTCCTTGACTTCCTAAACAGTTTGGACAAAGTTCTGTATGTGACATATTATTCTGTGACCTAGAGTAGAAAATATTCCTTTGATGACTATATGTACTCCATTGCAACTCTTTAGGGGTCTTTGGGTTAGAGGTTCTGGGTCTCTGGTTGAGAGGGTTGGGAGGATCAGGAAGAATAAAAATGCTTCAATGACTTAGCAGACCATCATAAAATGTTTTTCTCTGAGGTTTCAAAATTATATTTATTTATTTTATTTATGGTAAAGGGTGAGTATATGATGCCAGGGTGTGTATACAGAGGTCAGAGGACAACTATTAGGGATTAGTTCTCTATTTTCATTATGTGGGCTTTAGGGACAAACCCAGGTCCTTGGGCATAGCAGCAAATATCTTTCCCCACTGAGCCATCTCACTACCCATAAAATTTCTTCTGAATGTAAAGTTTTGTTTATTGTCTGGTCATGCTAGGTTTCTCATTTCTGAGAACCAGGAAGCAATAAAAGGAGTTATCCACACTGACAGCATTAATTAACCAGATTCACCATGAAGAATTGACTTTTCTGCTTCCAAGTGTTTGGCAAGAAACATGTGTGGAGCTTGACATGGGGCACTTCTTGGTATTGCATGGCTGAAAGAACAGCAGAGGAACACTGGCAGCAACCATACATTGACAAAGGCTAGAGTCTGTAGGAAGAGCAACAAGGATCCTACAAAGCAATTTGTCAATTGACTGAGAGTGAGGAAAATCCAGAATGGCAGGTGAGGAGGGGGATTATGAGCAATGTTAATAAGCTTGACCCTAGCTGCAGTAGAGATGATAATAGATATCAACCCAATGTCCTTCCGATGGGCTGAGAACAAGTCTACCTCCTATCCAACTCTAGAATAAGACCTTGACTTGGGCAGGAACTATGGACTATGTTGGACTTTGGAACACCTTTGACTAACTTCAGACTTGAACTCTTTTAGGAAGTTGGTGGGTCATTTCTATGCCTATTTCAATTCCTATGGTATCCCAATACTTCTGCCTTTGAAACTTTTTATAAACCAAGGCATCTCTGATAGCCTGCTGATTGGAAGACCAGACTAGAAGTTCAGAGTTCATATCCTTGGAGAACCCTCAGCACATAATCATGTATTCAAGTAGAATGGAAAGAAACTGCTTACAATCACTGAAGTTGTCCAGGTTAGTGGAATTCTCCACTAAAAACAAACAAACAAACAAACAAAAAACCACCAGGAGCAACATTAACTCTGTTATTTTAGGAACAGAATGGTTCCCTCCAGTGTTTTCTAGAATACTCTCCAGTCCTAATACTTACATTCCTAATCTACCCAGAAACTCATCAAAGCCTAACTTCATTTTTTCCATGATTCTATATTCAAACCATCTCTTGAGGGTTCCAGAAATACCCTTCCTCTTACCTATAAAGTTTCTGGTCCCCTGCTATAGGAAGACTAGTCATCTCCCAAAAACTGCTCTGGGGTCGCTGATGCCACCATGCTTACTCTTCAGATTTGAGGCTGAACTGAGGTAAGATTTCATTTTTCCACTGAAAACAGGTGGATTTTGAGGAAAGCCTGTCCCAGAACGAATGCATATGGCAAGTCATATTTCCAAAATGTTACATTGAAAAAAAATAGATTTAACTCACTAAAACTTAAAAAATGTAGTATTTTTCTTCATTCTAAATATTTAAGTTTCTATTTTATTAAAATAAGACTGTCCTTAATGGTAAGACTCTGGAATCTAGGAATGACATAAGCTTCTATGCAGTTTGCATTTTAAAGTTGTTGCCCATAGCACTGTGAAGCAAAGGACTGCGAAGCTACCTGGTCCTCAGTGGTAATCTGTGCTCAGTGAGGCAACATTGGTTCCTAACATCCAACTGGCCTTGACTTAGTCCCATAATTACCAGCCATTAGTCACTGGATTGAACCTGTCCACATTCATTCATTTATTGATTTCCCAACAACTGCTTCTTGATGACCACAGAGAAGACTATCACAACAGAATAGGTGATCCACAACTTTAGAAAATTTGTTCTCTGACTGCATACAGAATAACAACAACAAAAAAAAAATGTAGTGAGCTTAATTCTAGTCTAACCCTCCCATTTTATAAATACTAGAATTGAGTGTATTTTCTTGAGCTTTTTTTTTTCTATCTAAATCTTAAACTCTAGTTAACTAGCCAGATTGAAGTCAAGTCTTCCTAGAATGACTTCAAATGAGGAGCACAGTTGTTACATGAAGGAGCCACAAGAAGCAGAGTTAAACTATGGCCCAAGCTCTCTAACCTTTTACCAACTGTGGTTTTATTTCACACATAATGTTTCTGAGTTTTGATGGAGAGCTTGCTTATCATGTGTCTTTTTTTTAACCTGAAAAATTAGAATAGTATGATTTGGCAGAAATAATTTTAAAAGTGTATTTAACAATTGTATATAATTTTCATTCTTGGTAAAAGTTTGTGTTGCAGCATTGAGAGGATTATATATGCTCTAATATTATAAATCATACTGTAATAATACATAATATAAAATATACAATAAAATGCTAAGAATAATATAAGATCATTTGGAAGTACATTGACATAACAAACACGTTTTGACTGCAGCTGAAGAAATTAATTTGGCCTATATTTGTGCTGTAGCTACTGGTTATGCAGCAATAAAACATGGCTAGTCTAAACTAAAACATATTGTGCATACTGGATTTCTAAAGCATTCCATGAAAAAATAAATGGGAAGTTTATTAATAGTAATTTTAAAATAATATTAAACATTGAAATGATCGATATAATACATTAAATAAAATGTGTCATTATGTTTCCTATTTCTTTTTCTTTTTTTAAGACAAGGTCTCACTACATAGCCCTGGCTAGCCTAGAACTAAGTATGTAAACCAGCCTCAAACTCACAGAATCGCTCCGTCTCTGCCTCCTGAGTGCTGTCATTAAAGATGCACATCATCATGCCTGGCTCCTTGTACATTCTAATGTGGCACCGAGACACTTAAGATAACCTATGGGCTTGCATGTTATCTCTCTGGGGTCTGCTCTATTGAAAAACTGTAAGACTCAATTTGAAGGCTCGCCCAGTCATATAGGAACATGGATTGCACTTGGAGAAACTCTGCTGTTACCACATGCCTCTGCTGATGGGCGTCACCTGATGCTATACCCTCAACCACATTGTGCAAAGAATACAATGGTCCAGAATGCCACCATGTATTTATTAAGCAGCATGACATAAATGACCTTAGGTCTCATGATTAAGGGCCTGATCATCAATTATTCCCTTAAGATGTATTGAAACAGCCCCACAAATTTAGTAAACTGTCCCTCCCCAAACACCCAAAGAAGGAACAAGGCCCCCAAACTCTCCTTTAACCTGACACAAATTATGAGAAGTTTATAAATCATCGACTGTTGTGCAAGTAGTCTACATGAAATACTACATGACAAATCATGATTCCTTTTTTACCTCAGAAAGGATAGCTGCAGAGCAACAAGGAGACATAACAAACACTTGTGGGACATTGCAGAGGATCTCACAGCCATTTGAGGATCTCAGAGAGTGTGACTTTGGTCCCTGAGGTAGTAAGTTGCCACCCTGATGTGCTTGGTCTACCTGGAGAGCACCCTATCCAGACATAGTCCTGAGTGGAATAGCCTTAGAGACCATAAACTTTTCTGTGACACTCACATCAAATCGTGGGTATTTTGGCAGTCTTCTTCACGACAGGTCTTCTCCTGATACCAGATCTGAGTTGTAAAAATGGAAATGTATTTGATTTCTATTCTTCTTGACTTCGTATGCTATAGATTTGTTGTTGGGACACTGCAACTTCTAAGAATATACATGGCTAATCTGCTAGCCTTCCAGTATCATCACTCAATGCTGAGCAGCTGCACATAGAGCCACTGAGTTAGCTGCCTTAAGCTTTCCTCAGCTAGATCCATTCCCCATTTGAATTGGACTTTCAAGACATCAGTAAAAAAAAATCTCTATAAATCTTACCATGCAGAAATGGAAATTTACAGGTTTAATTATAATGGCAGCTAATCTAAGTTGACAGAACTTTGGCCCAGTTTTAAGGAAACACTGTTCACTGAACTGACCACAACATGAGAGCCATTTTATTTCATTAAAAAAGGGCCTGTGTAATCACCAGGGCAGCACTATCCATTTGGGTGCTGAGTGAGAATCCAGACAAGGGCACAATGCGATCTCAACACATCATCAGCTTCCACACAGGATATAAATTGCACTAATACAGTAAAATGCTGAATTCTCAGGCCAGGCGTTTATCATCAGTTTAAAATGTGATGACACAGGATAAAGATGTATGGCAGATTTTGTGCTGACATCTACATTCTCATTAGAGGGCTGGGAAAAAAAGATTGTTCATGAAATGATAGCCCAGGAGTTGCTGCCAAAGGCAGCCTTTGGTGCAGCTGTAACTTGGAGGGAATCAACAACTTTGACATTAGATTTCCCCATTGAAGCACTGTTCTGCTGACTGGAGCATCCCTGGCCAGAAACTGAATGTCACACTTCAATGTGGCTTCCATCACACCAGTGCTGTTGGCCTGACTGGGCTTTTATGATCAATGGACATATGCTTTCTTCTACCTGGTAAAGAGAAGGCCACATGAGCACTTATGGCTTTAGCTTTCAGATTTGTTCTTCCCTGATTTGCATCTTACTTTGGCTGTCAGATTTCCTGTTATCTAGGACCTGCTGATTAGTGGTCTCTTTACTTTCCTTTGGGTTTTCATAAACATTTGAAGAAATAATGACTTTAAGATTTGGAATTTAATCAGTAGTGGAGCATTTGTCCACTATGACTAGGGCTCTGGTTTCTATACCGTACTATACAAACACACAGACAATGAAACAAAGTCTTCCTTGCTACATATTCTCTCTCCCCAGAGAAAGTGCTATATCATCTATAATACCCAAGAATGCATTGAGGTCCTTTACTTTTAAGAATATATGGGGCCATATATAAAGATACCAGGGAACAAGTGTTTACACAGAACATTTTTCAGGATTAAAGGCAAAATAAAGTTCCATATAATTACTTACTCACACCAGAAGTTCCTAGAGGACTATCGCAAAGGCTGTTTGAAATTAAAATTACAGCACAAAATATTTCAACTTCTTTGGCAGTCAATAGCTGAGATCTCACCACCTTTATACCATACTCTTCCATGTCATACCCTTGCCTGCATCTTTAGCTCTCCCACCACAGACAGCCTTCTACATTAGTGTCCTCTATAAATATATAATGTACATCTATGTAATACCTAGAATTCACCAATGAAAGAAAACCTGGTATTTGTCACATGACGTTGACTTAAGTTGCTTAGTTGATTAGTATGGTTATCTCCAGCTGCATCCATTTTCCTAGAAATAACACAATTCCATGCTTTTATGGCAAAAAAAAAAATCCACTGTGAACATATATTACACTTCCTATACCCACTTCTCTGCTAACAGACACCCAGGCTAGTTCTGTGACTTAGCTATATAGCAGTAAACACAGATGTTAGATTATCTTTGTGATACATTGGCTTAGAATCCTTAGGGTAAACATGGAGAAGTTGTAGAGCAGGGTCTTATGACTCTCTACTTTTAATTTTTTAAGCTCTTCCATATTGATTTTCAAGTACAGGAATAAATATTCCAATAAGCCACATATATAGACTTCTTTGTCCATATCTTGGCTAGCATTTGTTGTTTTCTTGAGGACTACACCATTCTGTGTAGGGTGAGATTTTTCTAGAATAGATTATTAAGTACAGGAGCAGCCACAGCTACTGGATAGGCCCACTATGCAAATGCCATACTATCCAGTTATGAAGAGTTGTCTCCCTAACTTTAGTAACTATGAGAGTATAGATGAATATAGATAGTATATGTGTACTAGCATATTTACAAAGATAAAGAATAAGAGAGCAGGTTGGGTGTCTGAGTTACCTTCCCTGTTGCTATGATAACATACCCAACAAAAGCAACTGAAGGACAAAAGGCTTGTTTTGGCTCACAGTTTGAGGGTACACAGTCCATCATAAAAAGAAGTCCCAGAAGAAGCTGGGACCTGTTGTTCTTGTTCTATCTGCAGCTAGAACCACAAGTCATGAAAGTTTAAGCTCAGCTAACTTTTTTCTTTGTATACCATCCACATTTACTATGGTGGCAAGAGGAGTTTTCTTCCCATTTCCATTAACCTAATCAAGAAAACCCCTCTCAGGTATGTCCAGAGGCTTATGTCATGAGTGAGTCTAGATCCTGTGATACTACTGACCATCAGCAGTAACATCACTGGGTGAGCATAGTTACTGTTATGAGTATTCAATCAATATCAGAACCTGAAGTGAGAAGTAGTTCAGCAAAGTTGGGACACTGCCAGGATCCAGACACTTTAACAATTATCAAGATTATAGAATGTTATAATTAAGTGAAAAGAAGTAAAGAAAGAGGAAAAATACAGGAAGAAAAATATTTCTGAGTTGAGTACAGGAAAAACATTACAGAATATACAATATTAAAATGGGGGGAGAAAACATCAAACAATTAAAAAACCTAAACAAGAGCCTTCTGCTTTCTAACTTCAACCAGAGTTGATCCTGTGCCACAGGGCTACATACACAAATACCACCTGGAGAGAGCTACTCTCCTAGGAGTGCTTACACACCTTCCAGCACAGGTAAAACCACCACTTCTCTTTAAATTTCTGACCCAAAAGGGACCATCCCAAAAGCATCAGGACACAGGAAGGAAGGAACAGCAGGGAACAGGATCCTTCTGGTTTCTGTCTGCATTGCAGAGCAGACCCTGTACCACAGCTCTCCATACCTAAATTCCTCCCAGAGAAAACTGGTCTCTCAGGAGTACTGGCACAGAGGCTTGCAGGAGGGACAAGCCACAGTCAGATACAGCAAGGCCAGCTAATACAAAGATAACCAGATGGAAAAAGGCAAGGGGAAGAACATAAGCAACAAAAACCAAGGCTTCTTGGCATCATCAGAACCCAGTTCCCCCAACACAGTGACCCCTGGTTACCTAAACACAACAGAAAAGCAAAACTTTAATTTAAAAGTACATTTCATGATGCTGATAGGGGACTTTAAGAAGGACATAAATAACTCCCTTAAGGAAATACAAGAGAACACAGGAAAATAGGTAGAAGAATTTAAAGAGGAGACACAAAAATCCCTTGAAGAATTAAAGGAAAACACAAACAAAAAGGTGAAGGAACTGAACAAAACCATCCAAGTTCTAAAAATGGAATAAAAACAATAAAGAAATCACAAAGGGAGACAACCCTGGAGATAGAAAATCCAAGAAAGAGATCAGGAGTCATAGATGTAAGCATCAACAAGAAAAAACAAGAGCTAGAAGAGAAAATATCAGGTGCAGAAGATAACATAGAAAACACTGATACAACAGATAAAGAAAATGCAAAATGCAAAAATCTCCTAACCAAAAACATCCAGGAAATCAGGGATACAATGAGAAGACCAAACCTAAGGATAATAGGTATAGAAGAGAGTGAAGATTCCCAACTTATTGGGCCTGTAAATATCTTCAAGAAATTTATAGACAAATACTTCCCTAACATAAAGAAAGAGATGCCTATAAATATACAAGAAGCCTACAGGACTCCAAATAGATTGGACCAAAAAAGAAATTCCTCCCATCACATAATAGTTAAAACACCAAATGCACAAAGCAAAGAAAGAATATTAAAAGTAGTAAGGAGAAAAAGTCAAGTACCATATAAAGGCAGACCTATCAGAATTACACCAGACTTCTCACCAGAGACAATGAAAGCTAGAAGATCCAGGGCAAATGTCATACAGACCCTAAGAGAACACAAATGCCAAACTAGGCTACTATACCCACAAAACTCTCAAGTGCCATAGACGGAGAAACCCAGAATTTCCATGACAAAACCAAATTTACACAATATCTTTCCACAAATCCAGCCCTACAAAGGATAATAGATGGAAAACACCAACACAAAGAGGGAAACTACACCCTAGAAAATGCAAGAAAATAATCTTCTTTCAACAACCCCAAAAGAAGATAGCCACACAGACATAAAAATAACATTAAAAAATAACAGGAAGCAATAATCAGAATTCTTTAATATCTCTTAACATCAATGGACTCAATTCCCCAATTTAAAAAAAAAAACAAAAAAAAAAATAGACTAACAGACTGGCTACATAAACAGGACCCAGCATTTTGCTGCATACAGGAAACGTACCTCAGTGACAAAGACAGACACTACCTCAGAGTAAAGGGCTGGAAAACAACTTTTCAAGCAAATGGTGCCAAGAAACAAGCTGTAGTAGCCATTCTGATATCAGATAGAGCTGACTTTCAAACAAAAGTCATCAAAAAAGATAAGGAATAACAATTCACATTCATCAAAGGAAAATTCTACCAAGAAGAACTCTCAATTCTGAACATCTATGTTCCAAATGCAAGGGCACCCACATTCATAAAAGAAACTTTACTAAAGCTCAAAGCACACATTGCACTTCACACAACAATAGTGGGAGACTTCAATACCCTACTCTCATCAATGGTAAAATCATGGAAATAGAAATTAAACAAAGTACAGTGAAATTAACAGAAGTTATGGCCCAAATGGATACTGTACCTTCTTCTCAGCACCTCATGGTACCTTCTCCAACATTGAACACATAATTTGTCACAAAACAGACCTCAACTGATAAAATAAAATTGAAATTATCCCATGCCTACTATCGGATCACTAGGGATTAAGGCTGGTCTTTAATAGCAACAAAAACAACAGAAAGCCCACATACATATGGAAGCTGAACAATGCTCTACTCAATGATAACTTGTTCAAGGAAGAAATAAAGAAAGAAATTAAAGACTTTTTATAATTCAATGAAAATGAAGGTATATCTTCCTCAAACTTGTGTCACACAATGAAAGCAGTGCTAAGAGTAAATCTTATAGCTCTGAGTGCCTACAAAAAGAAACTAGAGAGAGCACACACTAGCAGCTTAAAAGCATACCTGAAAACTCTAGAACAAAAAGAAACAAAAACATACAAGAGCATACATACAACTGCATGAAATAACCAAACTCCAAGCTGAAATCAAACAAATGGAAACAAAAAGAATTATATAAAGAATCAACCAAACCAGAAGCTGGTTCTTTGAGAAAATCAACATGATAGGTAAACCCTCAGACAGAATAACTAGAGGGCACAGGAACAGTATCCAAATTAACAAACTGAGAAATGAAAAGGGAGATATAACAGAACCTGAGGAAATCCAAAACACCAACAGATCCTACTACAAAAGGCTATACTTAACAAAACTGGAAAACCTGGATGAAATGGACAAATTTCTAGACAGATATCAGGTACCAAAGTTAAATCAGGATAAGATTAGCAATCTAAACAGTCTCGTATCACCTAAAGAAATAGAAGTAGCCATTAATAGTCTCCCAACCAAAGAAAGCCCAGGACCAGATGGGTGTAGTGCAGAATTCTATCAGAACTTCAAAAAAGACCTAATACCAATACTCTTCAAACTATTTAACAAAATAGAAACAGAAAGAACATTATCCAATTCATTCTATGAAGCCAGAGTTCTGCTGATACCAAAACCTCACAAAGACTCAACAAAGAAAGAGGACTTGGAGGTTTTGGAAATCAGTCTGGCAGTTCCTCAGAAAGTTGCACATTGTACTACCAGAAGACCCAGATAGACCACTCTTGGGCATATACCCAAAAGATGCTCCATCATGTGATAAGATAGACCACTCTTGGGCATATACCCAAAAGATGCTCCATCATGTGATAAGGCCATATGCTTGTATGTTCATAGCAGTCATATTTATAATAACCAGAAACTGGAAAAACCCAGATGTCCCTCAACAGACAAATGGATACACAAAATGTGGTACATTTACACAATGGAATGCTACTCAGGTATTAAAAACAATGGCTTTATGAAATTCACAGACGAATGGATGGAACTTGAGAATATCATCCTAAGTGAGGTGACTCAGTCACAAAGGAATAAACATGATATGTACTCCCTGATAAGTGGATATTAGCCCAAGAGTTCAGAATACCCAAATTTCAATTCACAGACCATATGAAGCCTAAGAAGAGGAAGACCAAAATGTGTATGCTTCAGTGTTTTTTAGAAGGGTGAACAAAATACTCACAGGAGGAAATGTAAAAACAAAGGGTGAAGCAGAGACTGAAGGAAAGGCAATCCAGAGACTGCCCCACCTAGGTATCCATCCCATACACAGCCACCAAACCCTGAGGTTATTGTGTGATATCGGAAAGTGCTTGCTGATGGAGGTCTGATATGGCTGTTTCATGAGAGGCTCTGCCAGAGCCTGACAAAGACAGAGGCGGAAGCTCACAGCCAACCATTGGACTGAGCTCATGGGCCCCAATGGAAGATTTGGAGAAGGACTGAAGGAGCAGAGGGGGCTTGAAGCCACAGGGAGGTAGCAACAATGTCAACATGCCAGACACCCCAGAGTTCCAAGGGACTGAACCACCAACCAAAGAATATACATGGAGCAACCCATGGTGTTGGTCACATATGTGGAAGAGGAGGGCCTTGTTGGTCATCAGTGGGAGAAGAGGCCCTTAGGCCTGAGGGTGTTCACTGCCCCAGTGCAGGGGAATGCCAGGGCAGGAGAACCGGAGTGGATGGGTGGGGGAGCACCCTCATAGAGGCAGGGGAAAGGTATGGTAACAACCCAGATAGAAACCTGAAAGGGAGACCTGGAAAGGGGAAAACATTTGAAATGTAAATAAATAAAATATCCAATCAAAAAACAAAAATAAACACCCTAAATAAGTAAAATATACACTTAAGCAAGACCATTACAAAATATCTGTACACAGGTGAAAATTACTAATGTAAAAATAATAGGTCAAAACCATTTAAAATTATTGATAAACTATCCCACATATTAAAGACAAGTATAAGTATGCCAAATTTTAAAATGCTGCATTAGCCTTTCTTCCTTGTTTGAAGTCTCCCTATCTGTGATGTTTCATGTAGCTAATTGCACTAACCAAGAATACACAATTTACCATCACCATTCAAACCTACAGGAAAAGATTTGCTACAATATCCTGCCAGTGAGTTACCACACAAGAGCACAAGGTATATCTCAGGCTCACTCCTGGGTGTTTTTTTCCAGCTTACCACACAATATGGGGGTTGGAGGGAGGGGGACAGAGAGCCATAGCTGACCTAAGCAGCAGCAGCCTTGCAAGAAGATGACCACACTTTCATAAGGTCACACTTAGCTTTGGACACCACTGCCAGGACTGACCCTTGGGCTCTCTGCCCATGGAAGCATGGAGAGACCTTGGTTCTGCCCAACTCTCAGCTGTTTCCTTGAGTATTCCAAGATGCTGGTGTGTGTGACCACAAAAGGCAGCCTGTTTTCTGGGCAAGCCTTGTTTAAACCCCAGAGACCCAGCAGATTAATCTGCAAAGGACCGAAGACCCATTTGCAATGCTCCCAGACACTAGGCTCCTAACATGAGGCCCCAGCTCCACAATTCTGTGACCTTCAGTTACATAGGTTACCTGGTAACAGACATTTATGCTCCTTCCTACAGTTACCTGGCAATAGCCAGGTAGAACCGGCTAACTGCAAAAGGAGCCGCTTGCCCCCTCCTCTCTCTCTTACTTTCTTTCCTCTCTCTCTTGCCTTCTTGCTCCCCCTCTTTCCACCTTCCCTTTGAGGTTCACAGGTGGCTTGTTTCTGCACTACCCTGAAGAAGTCTCCCTTTCCACTTAAGCTCTCTGCAGGCAAGCGCAGTGAGGCTTGCTTCCACGCATTTTTCCCTCAGATGCTCTGTTTTCCCCCACCCCTGCCCTGTCTCCCACCTTGCAGAAGATGGTATTCTTTTCACCTCCCTGGCTGCTCATAAAGACTGAAAGACTGTGGGGAATGCAGGCTGGTCTGCAGTCAAGCTGGGATCTGAACCCTCAGCTGAGGGTTCAACCCTGAGGTCATAATTCACCTACATGACACAGTAGGCGGTAGGTGTTCCCTCATGCTCCTGGAACTCTGGCCCCTGCCTAAGGTACCACCTCCCACAGCCCCCACAAGAGAAGAATGGTCAGTAGTCACATAGACAATGGCCCAAGCTTCTGACCTTCAGGCTAAACTCCTCCCCAGTTACCTAGCAACAGTGAAGACCATAAAAAGGGGTGCTCAGCCCCCACCTCGCTCTCTTACTCTTACTCCTTTGTTCCTTTACCTCTCACTTCTCTCTCCTCTTCCCTTTTCTTTGTCTTCTTCTCTCCTCTTCTCTTCTCTCTCTCTCTCTCTCTCTCTCTCTCTCTCTCTCCCCTCTCCCCTCTCCCCTCTCCCCTCTCCCCTCTCCCCCTCTCTCTCTTTCTACCTTTTCTCTTTCCCCCTGCATTTCTATAATAAAGCTCTTAAACCATCCTCTGCTCTGCTCCTTCTAGATCCGCTGCGCCACTCTCGCCAGTGTTGGGAACTCCTTCCCTCATCCCTCTCTTCTACAACCCTGGGGCTCTAGCTAGGCAGCTCCAGGGTCCCTGGTCAGGGGCTGCCCCTTTTCCACCCCCACCACATGGGTCAGGCATGCTTACCCTGGGCCGTGTGGAAAAGTGTTCGTCAGCTATGCCTGCGTCTGCCTGCCCAGAGCACAGGAGCTCTGGCCAGTTGTTAGGCCCCTTTTCCTGTCCCAGTTCTCCCTAGGGACCCCAGAGCCCCCCTTTTTTGTTCCCAACAAAGGGCTATTGTCTAATAAGAAATTCTGGATTCAGAGAACCACAGGCTCCAAACAATAGTCATGGACTACCCAAAGAACAGTAGACTTAGGGACTAGACAAGTGTCTCACTCTTTATAGTGATGTCTGAATGTCCATACTCCTTACTGGGGAGAGATTTACTAGCCAAAATGAGAGACCAGATTCATTTTGACCCTGGGAAAGTCTGGCTGACCGACCGGAACGGAAATCAAATCCAGGTGCTGATACTTAACCTGGCATCTGAGACTGAGGATAGATTATATGAATCGACAGCCAGCCCTGAACAAGACCTGGATGTCTGATTGGCAAAGTTTCCCCAGGCATGGGCAGAGACTGGAGGTATGGGGCTGGCAAAATATAGACCACCTGTATTCGTAGAGCTCAAGCCAGGAGCGGGTCGCCAATATCCCATGCCTCAAGAAGCACGGAAGGGAATCATTTCCTATATCCAGAAACTTGGCCATGAGAATCCTTAGGTCATGCTAGTCGGCCTGGAACACCCATTATTGCCCGTGAAAAAGCCCAAGTCCAATGACTGCTGTCCTAACCAAGCTCTACGGGAAGTTAACTGCAGGGTAATGGACGTATATTCCACAGTGCCTAACCCTTATACCCCGTTGAGCTCTCTACCTCCAGATTGGAAATGGTATTCTGTTCTGAACCTAAAGGATGCTTTCTTCAGCTTACCTTTGGCTCCCAAAAGCCAGAAAAACTTTGCCTTTGTGTGGCATGATCCTGAAAGAGACATTAATGGACAACTCACCTGTACCTGCCTGTCTCAAGATTATAAGAACTCCCCCACTATTTTTGATGAAGCTCTGCATGAGGACCTGGGTGAGTACAGAGTTAATAATCCAGATATGACTCATCATCTTCTAATTCTGCATCAGCTGCTGACTGAAGGTTAGGCATAATAGGAGTGGGAATACCATACATGATTTCAAAGGGGGTTAGTACCAACCAGTAAAGGGAGTTCCTTACCCGATAACAGGGAAGGAGTGCTACTTCTCATCAGGTTCCACTGTGCTGGAGCAATGGAAAAGGTCTTCCCCTAACGAGCTGCTTGCCTAATATTCTGCTGGGAGGCCTCTCTGCTCTCCTGCCTCAGCTGCCAGACAACCCAAGCCAAGCCACCTGATCAAGCTAAGGACTCTCCTCCCCGAGGGATCCAGCCAGAGTGTTCTCCTCCCTGCCCTTTTCCCGGGCCAGAGCCTACCCGGAGGCCCTGCTCTGTTCTCAGCTCTTCCACAACATCCAGATAGGACTCTTGTTTAGTATGTAGATGATCTTTTAGTTGCAGCAGAAACCAAAGAAAAATGCAGGAAGGGGACCCAGAATCTCCTACAGGTTCTAGGAGACCTGGGATATCGAGTGTCTGCAAAGAAGGCACAGCTCTGCAAGACTGAGGTCACCTATCTCACCTATATTCTGAAAGAGGACCAGTGATAGCTTTCCACAGCAAGAAAAGAGACTGTCCTTAGCATACCCACCTCCAGGATAAGTAAGAGAGTTCTTGGGGTTCACAAGCTTTTGCAGATTATAGATTCAAGTCTTCACTGAAATAGCCAAACCTTTATATGAGGCCAGTGGAGAGGTCAAAGACTTTGTTTGGACTCAAGATCATCTAAAGGCCTTTGATAAAATAAAGCAGTCCCTGCTGTCAACTCCCGCTTTGGGGCTACCAGACATCACAAAACCTTTTCACATGTATGTTAATGAACAGAAAAGAATAGCCAAAAGGGTCCTGACTCAAACTTTGGAACCATGGAAATGGCCTGAGCCTATCTGTCAAAGAAATTAGAACCAGTGGCAGACCATGGCTGTGCATCATTGCAGTTATGGCATTACTGGTTAAGGATGCAGATAAATTAACTTTGGGACAAAACTTAACTGTGATTACCCCCCATACAATCAAAGGTGTACTCAAACAGCCACCAGACAGGTGGCTCAGTAATGTCTGCATGACTCACTATCAAACCCTACTAATCGATCCTAGCTGAGTTACTTTCTAGCCACCTGCTTCCTTTAAATCCTGCAACCCTTCCCTGACCTGGATGTGGATCAGCTGCTCTACCTGGCACAAGCACACAGTACTCAACTGGATCTAAAGAACTCACCTTTGCCAGGAGCAGAGCAGACTTGGTTTAAGGATGGAAGTAGTTTCATTGGAGAGGGGCAGAGGAAAGCAGGAGTGGCAGTGACCACAGAAATGGAGGTAAATTGGGACCAGTCTCTCACCTCAGGTACCTCAGCTCAAAGGGCTGAGCTGACAGCACTATCCCAGGTCCTTATCGTGGGGAAAGGGCTGGCCATCAACATCTACATGGATAGCCAGAGGATGCATTTGCAACCCCTCTTATACATAGAGCCATATACCGGGAGAGAGACTCCTAACTGCAGAAGGAAAAACTATCAGAAGCAAGGATGAAATCCTACAATTACTTTTTTTTATCAGATATTTTCTTTACTTACATTACAAATGTTATACTATCTCCTAGTTTCCCCTCCAAAAATCCCCTATCCCCTCCCCCATACCTCTGCTCCTCAACCCACCCACTCCTGCTTCCTGGCCCTGGCATTTCCCTATACTGGGGCATACAGCCTTCACAGGACCAAGGGCCTCTCCTCCCATTGGTGACTGACTAGTCCATCCTCTGCTACATGTGCAGCTAGAACCATGAGTGCCACCATGTATTTTCTTTGATTGGTGGTTTAGTCACAGGGAGTTCTGGAGTTATTGGTTAGTTCATATTGTTGTTCATCTTATGGGGCTGCAAACCCCTTCAGCTCCTTGGGTACCTTCTCTAGCTCCTTCATTGGGGACCCTGTGCTTTGTCCAACAGATAGCTGTGAGCATCCACTTTTGTATGTGTCAGGCACTGGCAGAGACTCTCAGGATACAACTTTATCAGGCTCCTGTCAACTAGCTCTTGTTGGCATCTGCAATAGTGTCTGGGTTTGGTGGTTGTTTATGGGATGGATTCCCAGGTGGAGCAGTCTCTGGATGGTCATTCCTCAGTCTCTGCTCTGAAATTTGTGTCTGTAACTCCTTCCATGGGTATTTTGTTTCCCCTTCTAAGAAGCATCAAAGTGTCCACATTTTGGTCTTCCTTCTTTTTGAGTTTCATGTGTTTTGCAAATTGTATCTTGGGTATTCTGAACCTCTGAGCTAATATCCACTTACCAGTGAGTGCATATCATGTGTGTTCTTTTGTGATTGGGTTAGCTCACTTTGCAATCTACATATTCAATGCAATTCCCACCAAAATTCAAACTCAATTCTTCACAAAGTTAGAAAGGGAAATTTGCAAATTCATCTGGAATAACAAAAAAACCTAGGATAGCAAAAACTATTCTCAACAATAAAAAAAAACCTCTGGTGAAATCACCATCCCTGACCTCAACTGTACTACAGAGCAATTGTGATAAAAACTGCATGGTACTTGTACAGTGACAGACAGGTAGATCAAGGGATTGGAACTGAAGAACCAGAAATGAATCCACACACCTATGGTCACTTGATATTTGACAAAGGAGCTAAAACCATCTAGTAGAAAAAAGACAGCATTTTCAACAAATGGTGCTGGCTCAACTGGAGGTTAGCATGTAGAAGAATGCGAATTGATCCATTCTTATCTCCTTGTACAAAGCTCAAGTCTAAGTGGATCAAGGAACTCCACATAAAACCAGAGACACTGAAACTTATAGAGGAGAAAGTGGGGAAGAGCCTCAAAGATATGGGCACAGGGGAAAAATTCCTAAACAGAGCACCAATGGCTTGTACTGTAAGATCAAGAATTGACAAATGGGACCTCATAAAATTGCAAAGCTTCTGTAAGGCAAAGGACACTGTCAATAAGACAAAAAGGTAACCAACATATTGGGAAAAGATCTTTACCAATCCTAAATCTGATAGGGGGCTAATATCTAATACATACAAAGAACTCAAGAAGTTAGGCTCCAGAAAACCAAATAACCCATTAAAAAATGTCGTACAGAGCTAAACAAAGAATTCTCAACTGAGGAATACCGAATGGCTGAGAAGCACCTGAAAAAATGTTCAACATCCTTAATCATTAGAGAAATGAAAATCAAAACAACCTGGAGATTCCACCTCACACCAGTCAGAATGCCTAAGATCAAAAACTCAGATAACAGCAGACGATGCCAAGGATTAGGAGAAAGAGGATCACTCGTCCATTGCTGGTGGGATTGAAAGCTGGCATAACCACTCTGGCAGTTCCTTAGAAAATTGGACATTGTACTACTGGAAGATCCAGCAATACCACTCCTGGGCATATTCCAGAAGATGCTGCAACTTGTAACAAGGACATATGCTCTACTATGTTTATAGCAGCCTTATTTATAATAGCCAGAACCTGAAAAGAACCCAGATGTCCTTCAACAGAGGAATGGATACAGAAAATGTGGTACATTTACACAATGGAGTACTACTCAGCTATTAAAAACAATGAATTTATGAAATACTACAATTACTTAAAGCCCTCTGGCTGCCAAAGAGAGTGGAGCTCATACACTGTCCAGACCATCAGAAAGGAATAACAGTCATGACTAGAGGTAACAGCTTGGCTGATAGAGCTGCCAAAGAGGTTACCTTAGAGGAAACAGCTGCCTCCATATTAGCTGCAATCCTACCAGAACCACCCAACCCCAACCTGCTGGAAACACCAGTCTATATGGAATAAGAGATCAAATGGGCCAAGAATCAGCCCATGAGCCAGTGTTCAGAAGGCTGGTTGCAGACAGCTGAAGGTAAGCTAATATTACCTACCTCTCCATAAATATTTATCCTCAGGAAAATACACAGAGTCACTCACACTGGAGAAAAACAGATGGCAGATGCAGTGAGACAATCTAAAGTGACTTTCAGAAACATGCAACATATTATCAAGAATATAGTGTCAAGCTGCAAACCTTGTCAATTGACCATCACCCACAACACTGACCAACATCCTGGCTCTAGTCTGGGAGGTTAGAGACTGGGGGCCGAGTGGGAAGTTGATTTTACAGAAATCAAACAGGGCAAGTACAGCTACAAGCACTACTTGTGTTCATGGATACCATCTCTGGATGGACAGAAGCATTTCCAACAAAGACTGAAACTGTGAAAATGGTAGCTGAAAAGTTGCTAGAAGATATCCTACCCAGGAATAGATTCCCCCACATGATAGGGTCAGACAGTGGACCAGTATTTGTGTCCATTGTAAGTAAGCCAGGATGTAGCAAGATACATTGGGGTGGATTGGAAATTACATTGTGCATACAGACCCCAAAGTTCAGGGCAGGTAGAACGAATGAGTCGGACACTTCAGGAGACCATGACCAGCATGTCTGCGTGGATGTCGTTATACTTCCTGCCCTGATGATAATGAACTGAACCTCTGAAACTGTAAGCCAGACCCAATTAAATGTCTCTTAAAAGTTGCTTTGGTCATTGTGTCTTTTCACAGCAATAAAACCATGAAGACTTGTTATAGGATTTCTTGAATATTTAGATACCAAGCCTTTATTGGATCTCAAGTTTCAATTTTTTTTTTCAATCTGTAGGCTGCTTTAGAGTCAATTTTTAAAACATGTAAGGAATGCATTTTATTGTGACATTTTTATTTTTATACATATGTCATTATCATTCCCTCTTATTTGTCTCCCACTGTCCTTTCTTAGCCCTCCTCCCTTCATTTTTCTGGTCGCTTCTTTCTGCTTTGATGTTACATGTATTCCATTAACTTCTTTTATCTCCCCTCTCTTCCCTTTACACATCTTCCTCTCTTCTCATAGACTCTACTTCGTGAAAATTAGATACTGTCATTTGTATGCAGAGAGATAGGGATGGGGGTGTCAGTTGAACTTGTGACCTCATGTCTTTCCTATTGCTCATGCTGGTGTTGAGCCTATATTGGACTCATCAGGCCTGCCAAAGCAGTCTTTACTTTAAAAGCACCCATTATTTGTGTACCAGGAATCTCTTTGCCATATTTTGCTTTGCAGAGTATTGAACAAGTTTTCTCTCCTGTACACATGGCACACAGAAAGAAGTTGAGTGTTCTAGCAAGTGATCTGTCCCCTAAGTACTTTGGAAATGTGAAAATCAGCCAGGACATTGAGATCTGTACAAACAGAAGACCTACCTTTGTAGTTTGGGTCCTCCAAAGAATTAATCACTGTGCCAGAGTGACACAGCTGTGAGTGTCAAGTCAACTGAGAAGCTTCAGAAGTTTGGAGCTCTACAGTAATGAATGGCAAATGAATAGGTCCAGACGTGGTCTCATCTGAAGATCACAGGTTCAGAGCTATCAAACCCCAGGATAATTCTCTATTCACATGATGTGGTCCTAGCCAATGGGGTGGGGGGGGCATAGCTACTTTTCCCTGAAAATTTGTCTCCTCCATCTTTCTCCACTAGGGAGCTTCCTGGATGAAGCCATATTTGGCTTGGCTCAATTATTTTCAGTGTGCCACCTATCTTTATTTCTGTGATTTTTAGGCATCCTTAGGAAAATGTTGAAGCTCCCCCTCACATTCCTTCTTAGGGACAGACTTCACACTGCTTTTTCCTTCTGACTCTTTTCTCCCTGCATGTCACACAAAGGCAGCTCTGGCCCAACTCTTACCCAAGAGTTTTCCTTTTCATCCTGTGAATTGTTTACCTCGCTGCCAGAAGCATTTTGTCTTATTAATTCCACTCACCTAATTTTCCTTTTGTTAATATCTACCTTTGGTGTCTTAGCTCAAAACTCATTGGCTAAGCCAATGTCAACAAAGTCTGTCTTCTTGGAGGTTTTGAAGTTTCAGGTCTCATTTTAATCCCCCCTCCTTCATTTTATTTTATGCGCATGAGTATTTGCCCTGAGGGGTGTGTGTGTGTGTGTGTGTGTGTGTGTGTGTGTGTGTGTGCACATTGCCAATGTAGTCGAGAAGAGGATCTCAGATCCCCTGGAACTGGAGTCATAGACAGTTGTCAACTGTCATATGGGTGTTGGAAATCAATGGGTGGCTGAAATTGAACCAGATTCTTTCAAGATCAGACGGTGTTCTTCCTCACTGAACCATCACTAACCCAGAATCAATCTTTTTTATGACATGAGATAAGAGTCCAACTTTATCCTTTTGCTGATTGAGATTCAATTTTCCAAATACTATTTACTAACAATATTACCTTTTTTTAAAATGTAGATTCCATGTATCCTTGCTGAAAATTACTTGACCATACATGTTTGATTTACGTCTAGACTCCTTTGAGTCTTAATCAAAAATTATATCTTAAATATTAACAACAAACAAAGAAAAACATTATTTAGGAACTGGAGATTTGGCAGACTGGTAGAATTCTAGCTACTCAGAGCCCTTAACTGTTGTGGCCTAATATTGAAAAACAAAAAACAAAAAACCAAAACAAAACAAAACAAAAAAACAACTTTAATCATTTAAATCCCATGATCTTGATTTCAGTAAAAAAAGAAGATTCCAGATTCAATACAATATGTGAAAATCATGTGGTTTCAGCTGTATTGAAACTGAACATACCTTTTCTGTACTATACAGACTCCTACATTATGTAGTCTGTAAGCCATTGAAATTATGAATTGGCTCATTAATATTTATTGCTAATGACTTCTTAAACACCTGCTTTGTGCCAAACTCTCTTCTAGGTTTTGAACTATTAATTAATATATTGTGCTTTGTGTCAGAACTTCACCCTGTATGCTTTAAAATACACAGATTATTCTCAATGCTAAAAGATCAGAAGTTAATCATTTGTTTTAGTAATTGATTCTTGGTTTTCTGGGTCCATGGAAAGATTCGTATAATGAATCCTTGCAGTACCACCATTTACTTTAAGATCAAAAATACTCTTAGAGTAGTGTTGAAATGCAGTAGTCAAAGTGAATCAGGAGAAAGGGGAGCTGCTGAGATGTGTTCCCATCACTGGCCTACACTGCATGTGTTTCTGACTCAGAAGATGCTCAGTCATAACAGACACATGAGTCTGAAGCCCAGTTTGAAATTAAACCCAGTAGGAGTGCTTACAGAGGCAGTGGCAGCAGGACAACATGACCAGGGTATTTAGCTATAGAGGGTTATTTCTCACACTCTTGGGTAGATGGTTCTTGATAGTTCATACATAATACATAATAAACCCAAATTCTGAACTTCTAGGTGTTTTTATGTGAATTTTTTAAAATCAAAGGTTTTCTTGTATAAATTGTTATAAAAGTTTGTATGGGTAGCCTTACTAATCACTCCATTCCCTGGTGTTAACTGCAAATTTATGGTGGTACTCACTCATTATCTGTGCCATTCCTTAGTGCTATCCACAGGGCTAAGCTGCTGCTTCTTCTTCTTCTTCTTCTTCTTCTTCTTCTTCTTCTTCTTCTTCTTCTTCTTCTTCTTCTTCTCCCCTTCAATTTCTTATTAGATATTTTCTTCATTTACATTTCAAATGCTATCCCGAAAGTCCCCTATACCCGCCCCCTCCACTCCCTGCCCTGATCCCCTATCCACTCACTCCCGCTTCTTAGCCCTGGCGTTCCCCTGTACTGGGACATATAAAGTTTTCAAGACCAAGGGGCCTCTCTTCCCAATGATGGCTGACCAGGCCATCTTCCTCTACATATGCAGCTAGAGACACGAGCTCTGGGGGTACTGGTTAGTTCATATTGTTCCACCTATAGGGTTGCAGACCCCTTCAGCTCCTTGGATACTTTCTCTAGCTCCTCCATTAGGGGCCCTATGTTCCATCCTATAGATGGCTGTGAACGTCCACTTCTGTATTTACCAGGCACTGGCATATCCTTTAAGTTTCTTATGATGCTCTGGTCTCTTATAATCTATTCTTCTTCCCAAAATTCATGTGTTTTCTACAACCATATATATTAGGGTTTGAAAATCTTAGAAGAGTTATAGTGGGCCCTCCTCCTACTCCTATAAAACATTGCTTTTAACAAACTCCTTTTTAAAGAACTACCTCCTGCTTGTATTGCATTTTTGTCTCAGTTCTATGCAGGGTTATTTCTCAGAAGCCTAGAGAATTACATTACTTCTGACAATCCTAAGGACAGCAGAGACAACATAATATTTGGTTTTGTTGCCCCATGAGATTGCTTTTTATAATCACTATTGAAATTTATTTAAATTCAAAATGATGTAGCTATATTTAGAGTAACATGATAATTAAATAAACTAAATAATATTAGTTTTGGACAATTTGAACATAGTATTCCATTAAGATAAAAAATATGTAGTAAAAGTATACAAGGAAGCAAAAATAATATATAAGTAAGTCTGCTTAGTATTGGGAGTCAGAACTAAAGAACATACCATGGTACTCTAGTGGACATCTATTGAAAGGACACTCAACAAGAATCTTTATTGTCTATCAAGCCCTGGAAAGGAAGTCACAAAATCAAGAATGACAGGTTACACTGTTTGTTTAACAGGACAAACTTTCTGAGGAATGTGTGTAGCAAGGCAATGTAGCATGAAATATTTTTTTAAAATCAATCAACACTATGCCTGAAGTGCCCAGCAGGCAGTCTGGCTTATTCTCATCTTGACAGACTCTCTGACCCAAGCTCAAAAATCTCTCTACCTGGCTCAATAAGTTCCCATGGCAGGTTGCTGCCATGCCAGCCCTACAGTTCCAAATTCCCACAGCTAGTTGGGGCGTACTTCTCACAAATTCATGCTTTGCTGCTGTACCTTTCTCTCTATAACCCAGTTGAGTTGTCATGTGAAGGAAAATACCACACTAACTTAGTTTAGAATCAACAGGTAACCCAATCACTGGGCACAGCAACTAGCATCCTAACTTGTAAGCTCTTCTAAGTTATAAATCATCTGATATGGGAACCCAGAGGACCAGCCACCTGAACTGGGGGCCTCCCCTACCTGCATTTTGTCCTCCATCAACTCTCCTGCCCAAAAAGAAGTATCTTTCTCCTGCCTTTCCTTTCTCTGACCTGTAAGTTCCGACTACTCTTCACAGTGACTGGTCCCTGAAGTCTTTAATCATTAGGGAAAGATTCTGCCACAAGAAAAAAGTGAAAGCAAGGTAAAATCTAAAAGCAAAAGTAAGCATTCACATAAGTGACGAAATAGAAGCTTCCTCTGTCTGATTCAACAAGCATTGAATCAGACTCAAGCAGTGGGGCATATGGAGCCCGAAGTGGTATGTTCTGTAGGTACTCCCAATGGAGGGATAAGGACATAAACCAACCATCAAAACCTTCAACCCAAAATTTGTGCTGCCTACAAGAAGTTCAAGTAAAAAGCTGGAACAGAGACTTTGATATAATGGTCAACCAATGACTGGCCCAACTTGAGATCCATCATGTGGGCAAAAAACAATCCCTGACTCTATTAACAATACTCTGTTATATTTGTAGAAAGGACTCTAGTATAACTGTCCTATGAGAGGCTCCACCAAGCAGCTGACTAAAACAGATGCAGAGACCCACAGTCAAACATTAGATGGATCTCACAGAAGTGTTGTGGAGGAATTGGGAAATCTATCCATGATGGTAGACAAATAGACTCCAGAGAAGGAGATTATAAGAATCCAAAGCCCGAGACTGCTTTGGTTGGGGAGGCAGAAATCCGCCCTCAGTAGGGCCACAAGCCTCTCCGGTCAGAAAAGCGCCCAGGTAGCTAGGGCGCAGGGTCGGCTGACACTCGCCAGCTACCCACAACACCCGCCACAGGATCTTAAGACTTCTGGTGAGTGGAACACAGCTTCTGCTCCAATCCAATTGCACGCAGGACCTGAGACTGCATTAGTTAGGGAAGAAGAAAACCCGGCCTGAGTAGGACCACAGTCCTTTTCCGGCTGGACCAGCACCAGGGCAGCTAGAGCTCAGGGTCGGCTGACACCCGCCAGCTACCCAGGACCCCCGCCACAGGATTTTGAGACTGCTGGTGAGTGGAACACAGCTTCTGCTCCAATCTTTAAACAGTGACAACGACAACAACTAACCCCAGAGATTACCAGATGGCGAAAGGTAAACGTAATAATCTTACTAACAGAAACCAAGACCACTCACCATCATCAGAACCCAGCACTCCCACTTCGCCCAGTCCAGGGCACCCCAACACACCGGAAAAGCTAGACACGGATCTAAAAGCATATCTCCTGATGATGGTAGATGACTTCAAGAAGGACTTTAATAACACACTAAAAGAAATACAAAGGAACACTGGTAAACAGGTAGAAGACAGTAAAGAGGAAGCACAAAAATCCCTTAAAGAATTGCAGGAGAACACTGCTAAAGAGTTACAAATCCTTAAAGAAAAACAGGATAACATAATCAAACAGGTAGAAGTCCTTACAGAAAAACAGGAAAACACATCTAAACAGGTGATGGAATTGAACAAAACCATACTAGACCTAAAAAGGGAAGTAGACACAATAAAGAAAACCCAAAATGAGGCAACACTGGAGATAGAAACCGTAGGAAAGAAATCTGGAACCATCGATACGAGCATCAGCAACAGAATACAAGAGATGGAAGAGAGAATCTCAGGTGCAGAAGATTCCATAGAGAACATCGGCACAACAATCAAGGAAAATGTAAAATGCAAAAAGATCCTAACTCAAAACATCCAAGAAATACAGGACACAATGAGAAGACCAAACTTATGGATAATAGGAGTGGATGAGGATGAAGATTTTCAACTCAAAGGACCAGCAAACATCTTCAACAAAATTATAGAAGAAAACTTCCCAAATCTAAAGAAAGAGATGCCCATGAACATACAAGAAGCCTACAGAACTCCAAATAGACTGGACCAGAAAAGAAATACCTCCCGACACATAATAATCAGAACAACAAATGCTCTAAATAAAGATAGAATACTAAAAGCAGTAAGAGAAAAAGGCCAAGTAACATATAAAGGCAAGCCTATCAGAATTACACCAGATTTTTCACCAGAGACTGTGAAAGCCAGAAGATCCTGGACAGATGTTATACAGACACTAAAAGAACACAAATTCCAGCCCAGGCTACTATACCCAGCCAAACTCTCAATTAACATAGATGGAGAAACCAAAGTATTCCATTACAAAACCAAATTCATACATTATCTCTCCACGAATCCAGCCCTTCAAAGGATAATAACAGAAAAAAACCAATACAAGGACAGGAACCACGCCCTAGAAACAACAAGAAGGTAATCCCTCAACAAACCTAAAAGAAGACAGCCACAAGAACAGAATGCCAACTTTAACAACAAAAATAACAGGAAACAACAATTACTTTTCCTTAATATCTCTTAATATCAATGGACTCAACGCCCCGATAAAAAGACATAGACTAACAAACTGGCTACACAAACAAGACCCAACATTTTGCTGCTTACAGGAAACTCATCTCAGAGAAAAAGATAGACACTACCTCAGAATGAAAGGCTGGAAAACAATTTTCCAAGCAAATGGTATGAAGAAACAAGCTGGAGTAGCCATTCTAATATCTGATAAGATTGACTTCCAACCCAAAGTCATTAAAAAAGACAGGGAGGGACACTTCATACTCATCAAAGGTAAAATCCTCCAAGAGGAACTATCAATCCTGAATATCTATGCTCCAAATACAAAGGCAGCCACATTCATTAAAGAAACTTTAGTAAATCTCAAAGCACACATTGCACCTCATACAATAATAGTGGGAGACTTCAACACACCACTTTCACCAATGGACAGATCATGGAAACAGAAACTAAACAGGGACACAGTGAAACTAACAGAAATTATGAATCAAATGGATCTGGCAGATATCTACAGAACATTCTATCCTAAACAAAAGGATATACCTTCTTTTCAGCACCTCATGGTACCTTCTCCAAAATTGACCACATAATTGGTCACAAAACAGGCCTCAACAGATACAAAAATATTGAAATTGTCCCATGCATCCTATCAGATCACCATGGACTAAGGCTGATCTTCAATAACAAAATAAATAATAGAAAGCCAACCTTCACGTGGAAACTGAACAACACTCTTCTCAATGATACCTTGGTCAAGGAAGGAATAAAGAAAGAAATTAAGGACTTTTTAGAGTTCAATGAAAATGAAGCCACAACATACCCAAACTTATGGGACGCAATGAAAGCATTTCTAAGAGGAAAACTCATAGCTCTGAGTGCCTCCAAAAGGAAACTAGAGAGAGCACACATTAGCAGCTTGACAACATACCTAAAAGCACTAGAACAAAAGGAAGCAAATTCATCCAAGAGGAGTAGATGGCAGGAAATAATCAAACTCAGGGGCGAAATCAACCAAGTGGAAACAAGAAGAACTATTCAAAGAATCAACCAATCAAGGAGCTGGTTCTTTGAGAAAATCAACAAGATAGATAAACCCTTAGCCAGACTAACTAGAGGGCACAGGGAAAGCATCCTAATTAACAAAATCAGAAATGAAAAAGGAGACATAACAACAGATCCTGAAGACATCCAAAACACCATCAGATCCTTCTACCAAAGGCTATACTCAACAAAACTGGAGAACCTGGATGAAATGGAGAAGTTCCTAGACAGATACCAGGTACCAAAGTTGAATCAAGATCAGGTTAATGATCTAAACAGCCCTATATCCTCCAAAGAAATAGAAGCAGTCATTAATAGTCTCCCAACTAAAAAAAGCCCAGGACCTGATAGGTTTGGTGCAGAGTTCTATCAGACCTTCAAAGAAGATCTAATCCCAGTTCTTCACAAACTATTCCACAAAATAGAAACAGAAGGTACTCTACCCAACTCATTCTATGAAGCCACAATTACTCTGATACCTAAACCACAAAAAGACCCAACAAAGATAGAAAACTTCAGACCAATATCCCTTATGAATATTGATGCAAAAATCCTCAATAAAGTTCTTGCTAACCGAATCCAAGAACACATCAAAACAATCATCCATCCTGACCAAGTAGGTTTCATCCCAGGGATGCAGGGATGGTTCAATATACGGAAATCCATCAACGTAATCCAGTATATAAACAAACTCAAAGACAAAAACCACATGGTCATCTCGTTAGATGCGCAAAAAGCATTTGACAAGATCCAACACCCATTCATGATAAAAGTCTTGGAAAGATCAGGAATTCAAGGCCCATACCTAAACATGATAAAAGCAATCTACAGCAAACCAGTAGCCAACATCAAAGTAAATGGTCAGAAGCTTGAAGCAATCCCTCTAAAATCAGGGACTAGACAAGGCTGTCCACTTTCTCCATACCTATTCAACATTGTACTTGAAGTCCTAGCCAGAGCAATTCGACAACAAAAGGAGATCAAAGGGATACAAATTGGAAAAGATGAAGTCAAAATATCACTCTTTGCAGATGATATGATAGTATATATAAGTGACCCTAAAAATTCCACCAGAGAACTCCTAAGCCTGATAAACAGCTTCGGTGAAGTAGCTGGATATAAAATTAACTCAAACAAATCAATGGCCTTTCTCTACACAAAGAATAAACAGGCTGAGAAAGAAATTAGGGAAACAACACCCTTCTCAATAGTCACAAATAATATAAAATATCTTGGCGTGACTCTAACTAAGGAAGTGAAAGATCTGTATAATAAAAACTTCAAGTCTCTGAAGAAAGAAATTATAGAAGATCTCAGAAGATGGAAAGATCTCCCATGCTCATGGATTGGCAGGATCAACATTGTAAAAATGGCTATCTTGCCAAAAGCAATCTACAGATTCAATGCAATCCCCATCAAAATTCCAAATCAATACTTCAACGAATTAGAAAGTGCAATCTGCAAATTCATCTGGAACAACAAAAAACCTAGGATAGCAAAAACTGTTCTCAAGGATAAAAGAACCTCTGGTGGAATCACCATGCCGGACCTAAAGCTTTACTACAGAGCAATTGTGATAAAAAACTGCATGGTACTGGTATAGTGACAGACAAATAGACCAATGGAATAGAATTGAAGACCCAGAAATGAACCCACACACCTACGGTCACTTGATCTTCGACAAGGGAGCTAAAAACATCCAGTGAAAGAAAGACAGCATTTTCAACAAATGGTGCTGGCACAACTGGTTGTTAACATGTAGAAGAATGCGAATCGATCCATTCCTATCTCCTTGTACTAAGGTCAAGTCTAAGTGGATCAAGGAACTTCACATAAAACCAGAGACACTGAAACTTATAGAGGAGAAAGTGGGGAAAAGCCTTGAAGATATGGGCACAGGGGAAAAATTCTTGAATAGGACAGTAATGGCTTGTGCTGTAAGATCGAGAATTGACAAGTGGGACCTCATGAAACTGCAAAGCTTCTGCAAGGCTAAAGACACCATCAATAAGACAAAAAACCACCAACAGATTGGGAAAGGATCTTCACCTATCCTAAATCAGATAAGGGACTAATATCCAATATATATAAAGAACTCAAGAAGGTGGACTCCAGAAAGTCAAATAACCCCATTAAAAAATGGGGCTCAGAACTGAACAAAGAATTCTCACCTGAGGAATACCGAATGGCAGAGAAGCATCTGAAAAAATGTTCAACATCCTTAATCATCAGGGAAATGCAAATCAAAACAACCCTGAGATTCCACCTCACACCAGTCAGAATGGCTAAGATCAAAAATTCAGGTGACAGCAGATGCTGGCGAGGATGTGGAGAAAGAGGAACACTCCTCCATTGTTGGTGGGATTGCAAGCTTGTACAACCACTCTGGAAATCAGTCTGGCGGTTCCTCAGAAAATTGGACATAGTACTACCGGAGGATCCAGCGATACCTCTCCTGGGCATATATCCAGAAGATGTCCCAACCGGTAAAAAGGACACATGCTCCACTATGTTCATAGCAGCCCTATTTATAATAGCCAGAAGCTGGAAAGAACCCAGATGTCCCTCAACAGAGGAATGGATACAGAAATTATGGTACATTTACACAATGGAGTACTACTCAGCTATTAAAAAGAATGAATTTATGAAATTCCTAGCCAAATGGATGGACCTGGAGGGCATCATCTTGAGTGAAGTAACGCAATCACAAAAGAACTCACACAATATGTATTCACTGATAAGTGGATATTAGCCCAAAACTTAGGATACCCAAGATATAAGATACAATTTACTAAACGCATGAAACTCAAGAAGAATGAAAACCAAAGTGTGGACACTGTGCCCCTTCTTATAATTGGGAACAAAACACCCAGGGAAGGAGTTACAGAGACAAAGTTCGTAGCTGTGATGAAAGGATGGACCATTTAGAGACTGCCGTATCCAGGGATCCTTCCCATAATCAGCTTCTAAACGCTGACACCATTGCATACACTAGCAAGATTTTGCTGAAAGGACCCA
Organism: Mus caroli; assembly: GCF_978045245.1. Classification (NCBI taxonomy): domain Eukaryota; kingdom Metazoa; phylum Chordata; class Mammalia; order Rodentia; family Muridae; genus Mus; species Mus caroli. The sequence continues at coordinate 105,457,973 of NW_028227268.1, forward strand.
AATATAGCTGTCTCTTGTGAGATGATGCCGGGGCCTAGCAAACACAGGAGTGGATGTTCACAGTCAGCTATTGGATGTATCACAGGGCTCCCAATGGAGAAGCTAGAGAAAGTACCCAAGGAGCTAAAGGGATCTGCAACCCTATTGTCAGAACAACATGATGTACTAACCAGAACCCTGGAGCTCTTGTCTCTAGCTGCATATGTATCGAAAGATGGCCTAGTCGGCCATCATTGGAAAGAGAGGCCCATTGGACTTGCAAACTTTATATGCCCCAATATAGGGGAATGCCAGGGCCAAAAGAATGGGAATGGGTGGGTAGGGAAGTGGGGGGCGCTATGGGGGACTTTTGGGATAGCATTGGAAATGTAACTGAGGAAAATATGTAATAAAAATATTAAAAACTAAAAAAAAATAATAAAAAAAGAATCCAAAGCCATGACTCTTCATCTATCACTGCTATCCAGCTAATGTCATTCATCAAGCCAACCCCAAAACACCCAAGTGCATTTCCCCTTCTTAGTCAGTGAATCATATTCCCTCTGCCTCTCAAGATTTCCTGATACCTGAAGTCAAAACAGTTTAATGAAACCAAATGTTTCAAATTAGTGTCTGCCTTATTGTTTCTGCTAGTTGGGGAGGGGATCAATATTAATGAAGAGAGAAGCAGTAAACACTGTTAATGAGGATAAAGTAGGAGAGACTCAGTTAATGTGGGGATGTGTTTTAGCAGGCAGGGAAGGAAGATAACAATGGGTAAGAAAGCCTGTATCTCTAATGCCCCTACAATAATAACAATATCAAAGTTAACAGAATGAGTAAATTTTGGCAAATGATGTCTCAAAAAATCTTTTTGCCTGAAATAAAGCTCAGAGACTATAATAGAGTCAAAGCTCCAGTCAGTTAACAGCAGTAACATGTGAAGAATTGATTTTCTTATTCTCAGCTGTCAGAGCTGCTACAAAGAGTGAGTTTTAATTCTAGGGATGTTATTAAACTCCTTGCTTAACTGGCAGGAGAAAAATGGAACTGCTAGCTAGGTGCCGATAGAGCTGCTGTCGTGTTGAATGACACCTGTCAGAGGATGATGAATGACCCGCCCTTCCTCACAGTCCTGGGTTCTGTCACTCAGGTGAGGACCATTAATCTTCATCCTGGGCCTGTCAGATTAGGAACCCGTGACAACAAAACGCCTTGAAGCATTTACCCACAAGATACATGGAACAATGTGATCTTCTCATTGTCAGAGCCATATCAAATTAGCATAATTTATTATGACTTCCCTCCCCCTTGCTACCTACCTCTGTACCACTCCCCAAAAGTAAATGGGGACTATATGGTGTTAGACAGATGGAGTGTAGGACCAGACTGCCAACTATCTAGCTCCCTGCTGAGCCTGATGGGGATGGGGGGCATCTCTGCACACCAATCAAAAAGCTGGCAGTTCAATTACAGAGTAATAAAGGGACATTCATCATTCAATTAGGCACCTGTCATGGTTTCACAAAAGGGAAAACTTCTAACCTGAGAGTCAAGGGAGAAGATGCTACAACCAGGGAAATACATGAAAAAGGGACAAAGTCAATTACAAGCCAATGGGTCAAAAGGATATACTTTAAAAATAAGGGGAAAGTTCTCCCTAGGCAAAAATCAGAAAGTTAGATGGCCTCTCCCAGATTAAAAGAGGCCAATATGAAGAGTGGCATGGTGCCCTCCTCTATAGAGCATCTCATGATTGGATTTCCCTTTTAGAAGCTAACCTAAAAACTGAATTTTATAAGAAAAAAGAATCAAGAGAAAAGAGTAATACCATTACTCAAAAGCATTGTTCCTTAAATGACTAAGACACAAGGGCAAGGAGGAGAAAACCAGCCTGGACACTCACCACTGATGTCCTACTGTATTGAAGGCGGTGATCATAAATGGTATTTTGAAGACATTATGCCTTGCCAGTCACTGCACATAAGCATCAATAGAGTTGATTTATAACGTGTTTGTACCTGCTAGTAATTGAGGTGAGAACAGGGTTTGTTATGGAAATAATTTTTAAATTATTTAGAGTTTATTTTTTTTAATTTATATTGTTACAACCTACGATCTAGTTTCTACCCTCATTCATGTTAATGATTACAAAAAAGTTTTATCATGTAGAATAAGCACGTGAATCATGGGCTCTTAAGGGTTGGAGTAATGTCAACAGTGACCTCAGACCTAACCCTCCTAGTCACTCTGAGAGTGGCTTTGTGCCATGTCCAGAAAGCGAAGGAAAGACTGGCTACAGTTTCTCCCTCTACTCCTGCACTCATTCTCAAGTCCAACACTACTTGCTCTACACTTAGAATTTTCTCACCAGTCTATTAAGACAACAACATAGCTACAGTCAAAAATGTAGGAAGAAAAAGTCTAATCGTACAGTAAAACAATTACAGTCATTTAAAGAAGGTATTTTTATTCGGAATGAAAGTCCACACATGATCAGTAAGCAAAGAACTGATGGCTAATTCTCATAGCATGGCTCTGTTCACTGTAGTGAGTCAGATTTTAATTCATAAACTGATTTCTCTTGTAGAAATGGACATAGGTTTCATATGTATCAGGAGCCATCTTTCCAGGTAGCAGTTTTAAGATGTGATTGTGAAACGTCCTTAGATTATGACATGGCCACTTTGCTTGATTTCAGAAAGGAATTTCTTCCTTTTTGGTTTCAATTTTTTAATTTGCATTTTTTATTCTTCTCACATTCTTTTTTTGTTTTCATAATCTTTATTTGAAAAAATTATTCTACATTTTCTCTAGTTAAAATACATAGCCAAAATGAAATTAATTTTAAGAACAACTAAAAAGCTGCCTGATGAAATATACTCTACATAGAAAATAGATAATCTGGGACTTAGTGGAAATACAGTAAAATGCAATTTTTAGGTTCTAAGGTCATCTACTAGGGGGAGGAAAGCATATGTTATATATTAAGCCAATAAAAGTGCATGACTTTATACGCATACTAATTACATGAAATGTTCACATACATGTGCATATATCCCATAACACACCATGGGTCTATTTTTCTAGGTATGTGGCTTGAGTTTTTATCTGCTGACAAACATGAATCCACACATTATAGGCTTCCTTCTGCTGTGCAATGGGACACACTGGTAAGCCCTCCCTGCCTTTATTCTCATATTCCCTTAAACCTCGACACTTTAATTTTCTGGTTTAATGGACATCAAACATACATTACTAACTCCTTGCTTGGAGTGGGCAGAGAGGGAGAAAGGTGTTTCCCAACATCCCTACCTTTCTTATTGTAACACTGGTAGTGTATAGTGTCCTTTTCAATCCAAGGGATGTGGCAGCAATTTTTCAGATTTGCATCTGGAAACTATCCAATAAATGAAGCAAAGGGTGAAAACCATCAGGATTATAGTTACTTAGTAGTAAAATTTAAGCCTGTAAGACAGTGCAGTGGATAAAATCAATAGCCACCCAGGAGCCTGATATGGCTGTCTCCTGAGAGGCTCTGCCAGAGCCTGATGAAGACAGAGGTGGATGCTTGCAGCCAACCATTGGACTGAACATGGGGTCCCTGATGGAGGAGTTGGAGAAGAGACTGAAGGAGTTGAGGGAGTTTTCAGCCCCATGGGAGGAGCAACAATGTCAAGTGGCCAGATCCCCACAGATCCCAGGGACTGGACCACCAACCAAAGAGTACACATGGAGGGATTCAGGGCTCTAGCCAAATATGTGACAGAGGATGGCCTTGTTGGACATCGTGGGAGGAGAGGCACCTTAGGTCTGAGGGTGTTCAATGCCCCAGTGTAGAGGAATGCCAGGGCAGGAAGGTAGGAGTGGGTGGGGGTACCCTCATAGAGGCACAGGAAAAAAGGATAGGATAGAGGGCTTCTGGAGGGGAGACCTGGAAAGAGGATAACATTTGAAATGTAAATAAAGAAAATATCCAATATAAATAAATAAATAAATAAATAAATAAATAGATACTCAGCCACCAAGACTTCCCAGGTCCCATAGTGGAAGGCTAACAACACTTGGCCTATGACCTTTATAGGAACAGCCCACTATGAGACATGTGCATACACACACACACACACACACACACACACACACACGGAGAGAGAGACAGAGACAAAGAGAGACAGAGGAAATAAAATTAAGTTTAAGCAACCCTTCTTGGAAATAAGAGTATACTTTAAAACTCAAATTTATGTTCCTAACTAGTAAAAATGGACAGCCATCACTGCTGATAGAACAAAATAACTGCCATTTTTATATATAAGCAAAATATATAAATTTCTACATTTTTATATCAAATTTTGCCTTGCCAGAATAGGCTATTATGGTGCCAGGACACAACATTTGTGCAGAATGACTAATTATTAAATAAGAAATTAAGAAACACATAGCTTCATTTCCTTGAATTCAGCTTTTCATCTGCAACATGAAACAATTGAATTAACTTGTATGCCAGTCCCCCCTTCCTTTTTTTTTAACCTAAAATTGTTTTATATTTCTAAATTCCTATTCTAAGTTTGTGCTTGCATAGTTACCCAAACTGTTTGGGTGGATAGGCCAATGGTGGTCTAAACCACCCACTCACCACACACACACACACACACACACACACACACACAACTCCAAGTAAGAATGGGATATTTGTGACTTACTTTCCCTTGCTGTGATGAAGCAGCATAGTCAAAAGCAACCTGTGGAAGAAGTTTATTTTGGCCTGTGGTTCCAGAAAGATAAGAGATATGGTGGGGAGGCATGGCAAGAGTAATCATGGTGAAGAGGTACGACACGGCAGCCGAAGCAGATTGCTGAGCAATCCAATCTCAACCCCAAGAACAAAGGAGAGAGAGAAGTGGGTAGAAGCTTCGAATTCTCAAAGCCCATCCCCCTTTGGCCTACTTCTTCCAGCAAGGCTGCAGCTCCTTATAACCCTTCCCCACATTGCCACCAACTGGGGATCAAGTACTCAAATGCCTAAGCCTAAAAGAGACATTTCTCATTTGAGCCACCATGATACTGTATCCTATTTAACCACACACAGTTAATTTAAAATGTGTAGTGTGGACACCACAGTGAATGCAAGAAGAACCCATGAAATGTTCTCATCTGAAAAGGGAATACAGGACCCAGAGTTCTATGTGAACTGCCTATTTCCAGTCCCAGTAGTTGCCGTCCATCAAACAACGTCATGAGCTACCCTAAAATCAAATGGATGTTATTGTGTAAGAAAGGAGAAAGCTATCCCAGGCTAGCTCTTTTGTAATATAATCAGCATTGCACTTACGATGATTTTAAAATTTGAAGTTGAATTCCATCTCTCTCTTTTTTTTTTTCTCCATGAAACTCAAATGGGAGAAAGCACGAGAGCTTAAGGAGATGGTTCCTATGTGTTTCCTGCTGAGACACACGGTAGAGATGACTGGAAGCTAGGACTGTCTGTGCAAGGTATAACATTATTTTATGCAATGATAGGAAATCCAGACATAACAACTCCTGCTCGGACTTGTGATGCTTGCCTTCTTCTGACATGCCTTGCTGTCTATATGCAGACCTTCTTATATGCTTCTTCCAAGCATCTGGTTGGCTGTTCCTTTTGTCACATGTTTTGTTCCACCAATATCACACTTAATGCATGTTTCTCTGCACTCCCGCCTTTCTTGCCTGCAAGAGTAGTTTTGCTTCAGTGATAAGTAGCAATGTATTTTGTTGAAGATACTTTCAGAGAAGCAGCACCATGTATACAGTGCAATGCATATCATGCCACTAAAGTTAAAAAAACAAACAAACAAAAACGACAACAACAACAACAACAAAAAAAAACATGAACAGCTATGGCCAGGATCAATAATGTACAGGTAGTGACCGCTACTATCACTGCCACATGTCCAAAAGTAAGCATAAAACATTGATGAGAAACCACATTCCAATTTCAGAGATGTAATGAAAAAAAAAATCCAATGAGGATCATACCATAGGATGTTCACTTCATCTGTGGCAACCAGTTTGAGGACCTCATGTGTCTCTTCCCAGTGAAGCTTCCCAAGAGGCAATAACGCTAGCTCAAGCACACCTACACTCAGTGACTTCAGCATGACTCACTGGTGGCTCAAGGCCTACAGGGAGGGCTCCCAGATTTCTGCCAATAAGCTTGCATGTGACTAGTTGTGATTCGGTGGATTTGAAGCATCTGTCAATATGGTTACTTGTCACTGGCTTTGTGGTCCGCTAGGCCAAAGCTGAAGAATCCCCTTCTATGTTCACTTTCCTTCTCTTTGTTTGAAGTTCCTTTTCTAAGAGAGTTACAAATTGCTGCTCTATTCTTTACTTGAATTGTCAAAGTGGATAGAGGATATCACCATCTAACTTGTCAATCTGCCCTTCAGACAGTAATAACTCAACTGTTCCTATTCCTATCTACCTAGGACAAAACCAAAATCATATTTCCAGTCCTGTGTCTTCTTGTTAGCTTGAGCTACACAGGCTAACAGCTTTGGTCAGTTTGCGTCAGTACCACAGCCCCTGCTCCTTCACTTCCTGAAGGATGGTAAGTCATTTTCTTATTGACCTTGAGTGAGCAAGTCATCAGATTTCTCACAGCAATTTCACTCTGTTTCCTACTTCAGAGCTTATTCATCCTCAAGCTCTCTGGTCTTTATCTGGGAAATGCACTGAAATGCTTCTGCTACATGTATTTATTGTAAATATGTCCCTAAAACTGCACATGTTTTAAGTGTGTGGCTGGTTTTAGTTTCTACATGAATGTATAAAATAAACCTGTGTACAACTGGGTAGCTTCCAGACCTGTGTGTTGTGCATCAGACCTTCAGTTATAGCTTCACCTGCACGAATCAGCTCATGAATGTAAATTACAGTTTCCTCTTTCAGTTGGGTTCCTGGGGAAGTCTATTTGATTTCATTTGGAAACCTGTGGATAATGTTGAGTTCTCCACTTCAAAACCGTCAATATAAATAAGACGAAACATTAGATATGACTCAGTCCTCAGAGCCACTCATTCATTCTTCGTTCACCCATTCAGTATGATCCATCCAGTATGAGCCTACAGTATGTATAGCAGGGGAAGTCATCTATAAAGACAATTACAGTGCAGTACATTATGTTGAATGTAAAGATATGCTTTATCAGGACGCACAAAGTCTATGTATCACTCTGACACCTCAGAAGCTACAACCCACCAGAAACAAACTCCCGGTTATCAAGTTTGACATTCTGAGTGGCTATTGAGGAGAGACAGATGGTGTTTGACCACAACAAAGGGGAACTGAGGAACAGAAGGCTTTGTTTACACTCCAAGTGAGGAAATGGAGGGTTAAAAAAGTAATCACACCAACGCAAAAAGAGGAGGATGATAGCAAAGTATCAGGACTGCAGCTGGATGAATAATTGATGAGCTGATAGCCTTACCGAGCATCTCATTAATATGATGCTGCGGGTTCATTAAGCACTACTCCAGGCTTGTCTTAGAGGGGCCTCCTGAGTCTTGATTAGAGATTGTGTGGCTTTTGCTTCGACATCAGAACTTTGGGTTTTAGGTTCTGACAACTGCTGCTTACACTTCTGTCCTTTACCCTGGCACCTTTTGGAAGCTCTGCTCTATTCCCCCTCACTAATCATGGGCTTCTAACCATGACAGTCAGTCCTAGTAAATAATATATCAAGATAAATGATAATTGTTCTCTTTTAAGTGTCTCCTAATGAGCATCATAAATTAAAAATTAATATTGCAAAGACTGTATGAATAGCATCAAATCCATAAACAAAGCAGCGGGTATCACGCTTGCAAATGAAAGCTAAACACCTCCCTTGTCCTCTTTATCATTCCCCACCCCTACCCACCCTCCCCCACCTCCCTTACCATCTCTATCCTAGATTTTCAGAACTCAAAATTAAGCTACCAGGAATTACATTGCAAACAACACACACACACACACACACACACACACACACACACACACACACACACACCTGCTACCTATCCTTCTGGGTTTCATGTGACTTGATGTCTCAGCTAAAAAAAAAAAAAAAAAATTTCCTTAGCCTAAAACCAGGTTTAGATAGACAAAATAAAGTTGATTTACAAAATGCTTTCAGTAGGGCCTACAAACTAGGTCAATTCCCATAGAAAGGTTGATAAGAAAGTGACATTTATTAGCATGATATAAATTCTGTCCTACTGAGTTTCAGACTAAGTCAGCATTTTGGAAAAGACTGCACCACAAAGCAACCAAAGACTTGTCCCCTCTGTGCTGGGATTAATACTTTCCTTTAGTCCCTCTCCTCCTTTTTTATAGTGCTTTTCTGACTTTCAACAGTTTTCTACACTTAATGTCATAAAATCTGTAATAGAAAAGTGAGAGAAAATACTAATCAGAACTGAAGGGCACTTTGGTCAGGCACACCTATTTGGTCACAAAGGCTACATGGCTAACATTTTAGAAGCCGTTTTGCAGTTCACTGGACACTATGTTTTGTCTTCCTTCCAGCTCCTTCACAACAGCAGTGAAGGACAGACAACATCACTCCTTCTCACAGTTCACTGGCTGTCTAGAGGGAAGGAAGGCTCAGTCAACAAGCTGTCTGAATCCCTTTGAAGGTGGATGTATGGATAGCCTTGGCATTATCAAGGAACTAGTATTTATAAAGTAGCCTCACACCATCCTCAATACCGAGGGTGCACACTTGTCTTGCCTATATAAAGATTCCAGCCGTAGGGCAGTTGCACATCTCACTGTAAATAAGCATGTGAAGTTTGTGCCATATAAAACTCTAGCTGAGCTGCTACTGGACCGAAAGAACAAAGTTCCCTAAGCTCTCACCTATGAGCTCTATAGCAAATCTCTGTGTCTCTAAATATTCTCTGCCAAGGCATTCACTTGGATTACTAAGCCAAAGGCTGCATCTGGTCTTCACAGACAAATGGAGAAAATTCAGAAGTGACTCATTTTGGCAATTGAGCTGTGAAACCAATACAACGTTGGTTGAACTTCAGGCTGTGACTGGGATCCTTTCACTACACTTAGCTGTCCCTGTGCCTTTGTGAAACACTCAAAATAGACTGTGGAGTAGGCAATGAGGTTTCTGTGATGTTCTCACAAATAGAGACCTTACAACTAAAAGGTTAGGATAATGAAATACTAGACTTCTCTCTCCCTGGGAGGCCTTAAAGCCAACAAAGGCTGTGCCTCTCCAAACCAAAAGGGGCTAATGTTCATTAAAGGAATTAAACCTGCTTCAAAACCAGGGGAAATTAAAAAAAAAAAACAGCAATAGCAGGCCTTTATTTCATAAAAAAAAGTCATGATAGGAACAATAGAAACATAGTGCAACACGAAGTGTTTCTAAATTCAGGAAGTCTGCCAACATTTTAGAGAAACTTCCAAAGCAACATTCACAGTCCTAGGAATGTTGAGGTCATACAGAGAGTACATGAAGAGAGACAGTTTCCACAAGAATTCAGGCACCAGATAAAAGATTGTGAACCGCAGACCCTTCAAGCAAGAAGAGATCAAGAGAGTCACACAGATGCAACCTTTTGTGTGATGCAGGTTCAAGGACTTTGCATCATTCCTCTAGGTAGTGCATGTTAGTAGAATTCAGGAAATTTGAAAGTGTAAAAGAAATGAAGAAAGTTTTTTCTACTGCCCCCTTAGCATCCAAACGGCCTGAAATCAGGAGTTAATCCAGACACAGCCACTGGCCACTGGTCTTTCTGTATTTTTTAAAGCAACGTTAAGTAATAACATTAAATACTTCCCTATACTCGAGTTAACTTTTAAAAACCTTGAAATACAGTAAAACATGCAATATATGTATATTTATAGTACATATATATTTTAATAGACTCATATTTGGTACAATTTTGCTTAACTATATATCAGTTCTGTTCATGTTTCATGTATCAATATGTTCATATTTGTAATAATAGATAGATAGATAGATAGATAGATAGATAGATAGATAGATAGATAGATAGATAGATAGATAGATGAGTGTGCACATATAATACATATGCTGGGTTATGCTACCAAATGAATTTTTCTACCCTGGGCCACATTGAAACTATCAGAACTCACCGTAGTAGGGATTTTATTTTGGGCACCAATCAACTACTATCAACAAGAAATCTATGAGATCTAAACTTGGCATTAAATATTGGGCTACCTTGCACTAAGCACCTACTGCTGCAACTTGAAATATCTCTCTAGACTAATCCTAACACAACATCTCGTAGTTTACTACATGGAAACAAAATTATGAAGCCAGAGAAAAGGTCAAGGGGGGAACACAACTTCCATGGGTTAAGATGTGTATTTCTTACCTCTTCAAATCAAACTTTGGGGGAAGCAGCAAGTGAAATATACTAAGTTCCTGGCATATAGACAGACAACATTTTGTACTGAATTGGTGCTAAACAAGAAGATGGAAATTCAGACTTTGTGCTCAGCCCCTGATCATGTAAAATACCTGACAAATGTTTCAAATATTTCTGAGCACCAGATGGAAAGAGAGGCTTGGACAAGGGGAAGTTCTCCTTTGAAGACATTTTTATGGGATGTTAGTACCCAGCCCATAGCAACCTTTTATAACCAGAAGGTCCATAGGTCCTTTGACCAACTTTATGCCCTCGATCCTCATCTGGGCTTTTGTGATCCTCCAATGATTTTTAATTTTGTATATAAGAGGAAAAGAAAATGTTTGAATAGAGGGAAAGAAGAGATTGAGGAAAAACCAAAGAAGCAAAAATAAGTCCCCCTGGGCTTCTTAAATGATGACCTGAGTCACCAACTCTTGAACCCAGATCCCCCCAGTTGTCAGATAGAGGAAAGATGGTTTTGCCTGTGAACTATTGACCTCTATTATTTTCCACAGATATTTTCTTCTGTGTCTAATTTTAAACACACACACAGTATAAGTAAAAGAGATTAAGTCTAAAAGATGACGTCTCAGAGACCAATCTAGTGCAGTTCTGTGTGAATCACTTTAGAGGTCCGGAATTAGCTGTTGCTCCACTCAACTACTCCTGTGACTATGAAAGTGAACCAATTATCCAGCTCCAGACCCACAATTGACTTCGTCTACAGCTGTAACTGTGACATACTGTGTCATGCCTCAGGAAGGAAAGATAACCACTCTGAGGATGTTCTGTGTATGAGTAGCTAGACGCCATGGCTTATCTAAGGAAGGTTGGTGATGAAAGGGGCAAATCACAGAGACTTTGCCTCAGTTTCCTTATGCAAAGTGAAACTGACACTAGCATCAAACATGTGAGCTGTGACAACATTAAACATAAAATTTCTAGCAGAATTGACCCAATATCTGATACATAGAAAATAGCCAATAAATATGTCTGGCTCTACTATGGTGTCACTGAATCCAGATCATAATTAACAGATCAAATATGATCAAGTGTTAAACAATGTGTTGGCAGTCAGCTATTGGATGGATCACAGGGCTCCCAATGGAGAAGCTAGAGAAAGTACCCAAGGAGCTAAAGGGATCTGCAACCCTATAGTTGGAACAACATGATGAACTAACCAGTACCCCGGAGCTCTTGTCTCTAGCTGCATATGTATCGAAAGATGGCCTAGTCGGCCATCACTGGAAAGAGAGGCCCATTGGACTTGCAAACTTTATATGCCCCAATATAGGGGAATGCCAGGGCCAAAAGAATGGGAATGGGAGGGTAGGGAAGTGGGGGACGGTATGGGGGACTTTTGGGATAGCATTGGAAATGTAATTGAGGAAAATATGTAATAAAAAAAATATGAAAAAAAAAAAAACAATGTGTTGGTTGAGGCAGCATTCTGTTGTACATGACAAATTAGAAAGACATTGAACAGAAAATCCCTACTGTTTTCATGGTCTATTTACTTCTCTTGACTCAACAAAATGCCTTGAAGGGTTAAAGGAAACCAACTGGCCAGCCCTAGATGGTGAACCAAGCCTTTATTTTATGGGTAAAATGGGCAGATAGGAATCCATAAAATTACAATACTTTTTGGAACAAAGCTCTCTTGCCATGCTGCTTTTATTCTGTCTTTTTTTATTCTATCTTTAGGCTCTGCCATACCAAAGAACTCTCACAAAGCCTTGGTCTTCTCCTCGGCTGTTGCTCAGCATCTCTATGACGTTAAATATGCTTTTTTATCTTAGGGAAGTAGAGACAAGCATGGTGAGATAGCAGCAATTTGTCTGAAGGGTAGACCACCTATTCAAGTAACTTGGTCACTGTGTTCTCAAATGTGATAATGAGCCAGATGGCAATGCCACCCTGAAACTAACCCCCACGTGCAAATTAGGTTAGGATTCACTTATTTTCATAAGTTATGGGGGTGATGAGCACAAGTCTTAATTTCACTATGTATATGTATGGCATAAATGCTTGACAGGCAGACAGAAAGTATTTTTGTGGGGTAGAAGAGAATAATAATACACACTAATTGAAAGATATTTCAAGAATAAAAAGAATTACCCAGCCTATCCACAAACCATGAACTAGAAATGAATGAGGTTTTTGGCATTTGGGACATTTTAGTGTTATAAAAATGTAGACTATAGAGCTATTATATCAAGTAATTTATGGGATGAATATTATAATTCATTGAATGTCACGACTTATCTTTTATTCATATAGTTACTGTTTCATTACCAGAGAGGGAGGTTTGTCAAAGGTTAATTATTTTAAATTGCTCTGGCAAACTTATTTTGATTTGTACAATTTTTTTGAATAATCATAGGTCTATCTATTCATACATCTTTATGAGGCGTCTTTTTAAAAAATAATATTCTTGATGAGGTGGTTAAAGCTGGATAAATTCATCCATGATAGCTTTAAAATATTCCCATTAACTCTGGATGTAGCTCAACAAAGAATTATTATTTTTATTGATATTATCATCTATTTTAGAACTTTTGTTTTTCAATAAATATAGATACAATAAAAAATAGCCAGGATGTTGTATGTGGTTTCATAGGCCTGTAATTCTTGGGTATTGAAGAGATAGTGAGAAGGCTAGGAGCTCACAGTCATTATCAGCTACATTGTGAGTTACAGGCTAGTGTAAGCTCTAAAAGGTTCAATTTCACATACATTTAAATAAATATATATGTATACGTGCATACATATATGTACAGAGAGACAGACATACACATGAATGCACATACACACAACTGAAAGTTGTGAACCCCATGGAGTTAGTTGGTAGTATTGTTCATCTCTGAACCACTATTAGGAATCCCCTTAGAGGCTGAGTGAGAAGTTTTCCAACATCTTTTAGCCCTCTACTTCTGTGTCCTGTGAGAGTGTCCCTCAGCCAGTGATACATATTCTCACAACATGATTATATGGGCTTTTAGGAGATTGCCTGGAGTCAGGGCACATACCTTCAAAGATAGAAAAGAAATTTTGGATTATAAGATTAAATTAGAAGGATGTCAGACTGCAATGCATATTTCAGATGCAGTATATTATATAGATTCTTCCCACACTAGCTTCTTCAAAGTGTAGTTTCTTCCATGAAACATTCCTCATTAATTGTGCTCATAATGCTGTTGTTACATGTCAAAAGTTTCTGTTTGCTTTATATTTTACTAATATGTTCTTATTATTATGTGTCTCTTTATTATGTTCATATCCATATAAGGGTTAGACAGGAATAATGGGAAGAATGCTTCATTTGATATCAGAAGACCCAGTTTAGCTTTTTGGCTGTTTATGTGTAGGTTAGATATATTGATTAATCTCAGGATCTCTTTATTTTATGTTATAAAGCAGCAAAAAAAAAAAAAAAAACGAGCTACATGTTTCTCAAACTCAGTAAGTTTCACCTAATACCCAAATACTTGCTCCAAGTTTACAGAACTCTGGTATCTACTTTGAGCTAACATCTCAAAGAATAGTATAGTACATGAGCACCATTGCTATCTACTTTTAGGAATACAGGCATCAGAATAATTGGGTGAAATGCTACTTTAACACAATAAGCCATTATTTTAGTTTATAGACTTTATATCATTCATTTCATAGTAAAAGTGCCAAGACTACAAGTCCTATTGATCTTTTAAGTATTCTACTTTTATCTCCTTTTCTTCAAACATTTTTTTTCATTTAGGTGGCTTATGAACTTATTAAGAAGGCAGATTTTGTTTATACAATGTAGTTTGCAAAACATAGCTAAATTTCTATGAATATATTGCCAAAATAACTAACAATTTTTCTGTCAGAGGGAAAATATAATGTACTATTAGACAAGATTATCACCTTTAATCAGTTATAAAACTCTTCAGCATTTGGTACACATGTTTCTGAAATATAGCCTAAAAGGCTTGGAAATAAAATTAAGTTAAGTCTGTATCACTTACTTAAATCCAAGCCAGGGAACATGGCCCTAAAGAACAAACTCTGGCTTTGATAGAGGGGATGTGAAGTGGATTCTAGAGTAAGCAAAGAGTCATTGGAAGGACCCTGTTTGTACTATTCACATTCAATATTTTAAGTACTTGACACACAATTGACAATAAATACTGGCTCAGCTTAGTGTCTCTTATATTATTTTTGGTAAAATCCTAAAAACATGTGAAACATTCGTAATGAAGAACCTGTAGTATTGAAAGAGGTTTCTGAAGAGAAAAGCAGTGTTTAAAATAAACCAGTAAAGAAAACTAAGGGCATTTGAAGTTACTCAGAGGAAATTGAAGGGATTGCAAATATAACTCCATGTTGTTCTGTCTTAAATGAAAGAGGTAATGCTGTGTAAGTAGGTATATAAATCCTTGATAAAAGGTGGTAGAGTGAGAGTAGAAAATTCTAGAATGACTTGGTCTTCTGTTGTTGAGTTTTTGCTCAATAATACATTAGGTACGTGAACTGTGTGTCTGCAATTGACTTGCATTCTCTAACTAAAAAAAAATATTCTTTTCTGTAGAAATTATTATTATAAGAAAACCAAGGTCAGAAACAGCTAACTAACTGCCCAACATCATGGGGGTGGTCAACAGAATTTCAAGAAGTGGCCATGTTTACCTTTTTTTGGTTAGGGAATATTTAACATGCCATTATGATAATCTTGACATGTACCACCAACTCTACAACTTTTTCTCCATTGAGGTGCCATGACACTACAATGGGTTTCTATTTTTACTTGAAGCCTACAAGAAAGAGGGAACTGACTGATAGCTTTGATATGGTGAATTCTTTTCTAATTTAACATTTGAATATGTGATCTACATATGTATG